>NW_026925095.1:0-25252 GCF_032062105.1 Saccostrea cuccullata
AAATAAATTGAACGGCGTGTATAAACCGATGTGGTTTCGGTTAGGCAACGTGTTTTTGACCATGCTCAGCGACCTTGGGGGGGGGGGGTATAAAATGAAGATAATGTAGAAAAACGATTAGCAAAAATAGGAGGGGGTCTTTTTAAATATTATTTTCTCGAACTTCTGGGCAAAAATGAGAAACCATACTTATGAAAGCTTCCTGAAATACATGTAATAAAGATTACTGTTTTTCAAATCATGACTGGAATAGGTATTCAAAATTAAACATAGGAAGTTGTACCCCCGCAAACAAAGTGATTGTGTATTTTGGGGGTGGGGTGGGGGTGGATGGGTTAGGAATAACATTTTCTGTTTCACTGTCCAGCTGTCCTTCTGCCTCTCAAGGTTTTCCCAGAAGGCCAGGCTTTAAATTTATGTAGAATCTTGGAGCTCATACTACTCGATACAAATATTTCCAATGATTCTAAGGTGTGTCATGGCATTGGTTCAAGGGAATATTATGGCAAATTCAAGGTCACTAGAGAAAGAGTTAATGTTTTGTACGAGCCATTTATATATATAATCGAGAATATCTGAAAGCTCATACTTGATACAGAGATTTTTTGTGACAAAAAGGTTTTGTATTATTTTGACTCAGAAAATAGTATAAATTCAATCTAGCCTTTTCTTTTTTAAGTTCAGACTTGATACAGAATACAGATTGCTCATGGTCCTGCGGTTTCAGATGACTAAAAAATAATGCCATTTTATCAAATTCAGGGTCACTGACGGATAAAATTGTAAAATTCCTGTCAGACTTATGAATTTCTAATCACCAAAAGTTGTTTGAGATTGCGGGTTTGTCTTGACACAGATCCAAGGTTATTCCGTAGAGATCAGGGTCACTGACAGAAAAAATATTTTCTTTTCCACGCTACGAATTAATAAATTAAAATCATTGGAAGCTGTACTTGAAACATAGATTTTTTATAAATAGAAGTTGTTTCATGACCTTGATGAAGGCAAATCAAGGTCACTGACAGAAAGAAAAAATGTTCAAGCATAACTTTGTAATTAAGATTCACAAGAGGCTCATCCTGAGAATAGAAGTTGTTCTTATAAGACAGTAAAGTGACCTTGACCAAAGGTCGGCACTTCCTGTCCACAGCTCCAACGGAAGACCTACTCGTTGCTTTGCAACGAGCTCGGCTCTAGTTAAGGTCTTCCGTCTTCAGCGGAAGACCTTCTTGTTATTCTTAGGTTTCTTTTCCACTATTTTTATTATTTTTATTATTGTTTTTTTTCTTACCGATTTTGTGCACGCGATTTCTCGGAAACGGCTCGATCGATTTTCATGAAACTTTCAGGACTGATGGAACATCAACCAAACCTGATATATAATTTTTTATTTTTATGACGTCACTTCCGGTTTCGAGATTTCCGCGATTTAGTGATTTTCAGAGGTTCACGTTGTCCAGCATTTTTCTCAAAAGTGCTTTTAGATAGAAACGTAAGATTTTCAGCGATGATAGAGCAAGATGTGCTGATGTGACACACACCTTTCTTATTTTCCGGAAGTGCAGCACGTCGGCGCTCGCTATGGCTCGAAAAAAGACTATCGAGAATTCAGAAATTTTTCACACATTTTTGGCAATATCTTTTTACACGTTAATATTTTGTTAAGACATATAGAACAAAAATTGTGAAGAATGTCACAATCTTTCGTAAGATATCAACGATTAGGGGCTGGCCCCTATAATAAAGGGCCAAAAGGGGCCGAAAGTTTTTCCTATATATCTCAAAAAGTATTGAGAATTTGTAATACGTCAAAGAAGCAAAGTTGTTCGAAATATCAAGCTCTATCTAATGGCGTCGTCAAAATACGTCCGGCGTCGTCACTTCCGGCCAAACCGGAAGTGGTCAGAAAACGAGTTTTTTTGCCGTCCTTGACAAGTTTTTGGGTTACATATGTTTCTGGGAGCATAAAAAGTAGTTTTTCCGTCCGTCGTCGTCACTTCCGGTTAAACCAGAAGTAGCAAAAAATGGCTTATTTTGAAGGTTTTCATGCAAAATTGAAATTATAAAGTCAATGGAGACTACTTAGCTCATTGCTTTCTTTTGTTCCGTCACTTCCGTCACTTCCGGTCAAAACCGGACGGAAGACCTACTCGTTGCTTTGCAACGAGCTTTGCTCTAGTTATTATTATTATTCTTTTTTCTTCTGACCAAATTTTGTGCAGGCGATTTCTCGTTAACTATTCAGTAGATTTCAATGAAATTTTCAGGAATTATAGGTCATTATATGAATTTTATATAAAATTCCGTTCTTTGGAATATTCGGTTCCAGTGCCAAGTTATGGGCAATTTCCTGATTTTAAAATGCAATTTTGTCTTCGAATGTTCTCGAAAACGGCTCAAGATATTAACTGGAGACTTGTTAGAGATGATAGACCATGAGTTATAGATGTGCAATTTTGACTTCGTTTGCGTCGTCAGTACTTCCGGTCGCTACAGGAAGCGAATTAAAAATATGCATTTTTTCAACTTTTTTGTTTTTCAATATTTTTCTTTGATATAATTAACATTAAAGGAGACCCTACTGGAAAGGCCTAATATATAATTTATTTTAGAATTGATCAATCCACACACTTGATATTCGCATTTGAAAATCTGAAGTGGGTCCAAGATGGCGGCTGTCTCAGTAAACTCCGCCATTAGGCAAGTCAGGTCTAGAAGGTCAGCCGAGCGTTTGGATGAAAGAAACTTCTACCATAAAGATCAATGACATGTAAAGGATTCATTGGATTGTCACGTCGCAATTACGTTGCATTTCTGTTTCAGATTATAGTTTTAATCCGAGGTTTCCTCAAAAGTCTATTAGAATTGCTTCTGTCTGAATATTTTTGTAATAAATGCAAGTTATTGAACATAAATAGTATCTGATTCCTTGACCGTTGGAGATTTTTTTCAGCGAAACATTCAAGTCTTTTCATGAATCTGTAACTAATCGAAAGAGTCCACTTTGGGGGTAAACAGGATACAAAATTCGTGGAAAATTTTTACCGAATTCACTGCTTTAATGTTACTTGGCTGTATACGATATTATATTTGTACAATGTGATAAATATACTTTCTAAAGCTCGAAATTCCGGTGTTAAGAACATATATTTCTAAATTTTATTGAAGCTATCACATCCATTCAATAGATCAAACATTTCAAAGGAATAGCTTTAAGAACTACTCATGATGTTTGGTGCGAAAAAATGTATCGTGACCCGACTTATTTAGTAGATAAATGACAACAGAAGTGCAGTAATAGATAGCATTGGCATGCCTGTATATGGAGTTGCATGGAATAGAAAGTTGAATACACATCAAATAAAAGAAAGTAAACAGTATCATTTGTTCATCAGTGATAGATTATCTCTCCTAAAAATTACTCTTAAAATCAAGTAACAAATTTCGATGTGATATTCTTGGGCAAAGTTTTGCAAGCTAGCTTTCATTTTATAATTCCAACTGAATGTAAAAAAAATGTAATTTTTGTTAGAATAAAAAAAAGCAATCTCGCGATATCGCATTTTAAATTTGAAGCGGGTTTCCGAAGGTGTCATGGGTATCAAGTTTTCACGCCGGCCACCCAGGTTCAATCCCCCTTATGTCCGATTTTTTAAAATACTTTTTCAGTTTGATTTAACGGGGTTTTTTTCAGAATCGGACGGAAGACCTCTCGTTGCTCGCAACGAGTTTCGTTTCTAGTTTTTCTTATTTCTTCTCCGGTACTTTTTTTGTCCGCGAGTGTTCTCAGAAACTGTTCACCCAACTGAGCTAAAACCTTTTTAGGGTTAATAGGTGTGTAGTGTAGGTGTGCGGAACGAAGGTCATTTTGCGCGCATACGCATGCACGTGCGGGCGCGTGAAATGAGTGAAATGACTGATATATTTAATATAGTCATAACTTTTAAATTTTTCGATGAAATGCTTTGAAACTCATTATATAAGGATATATTGGTAGTGTAAATAAAATGACACTGTCAAATTAGCACGAACTCACGCGCATGCACGTGCGCTTTGTTCTGATTGGCTGAAACAAAAACCTCAATATCTTTTCTGTTTTTTCACAAAATGCTATGAAATCTAAAACATAGGCAAACTTTAGGATGTCCTACAAAATGATATATATCTATTGTCATGAAAACACGCGCATGCACGTGCGCTGCAATCTGATTGGCTTAAACTTTAAATGGCTATAACTCCCTTGTTTTGCAACCAAATAAGATGGGATTTAGAACATAGACAGACACAATGGACTACTACAAGATGGTATGGTCATCATACACATGCATGCACGTGCGTGCACATGCGCTTTGCTCTGATTGGCTGAAACAAAAATCTCAATATCTTTTTCGATTTTTGACGAAATGCTATGAAATTTTAAACATAGGCATGCATTAAGATATCCTACAATATGATATATAACAATTTTCATAAATACATGCGCATGCACGTGCGCTGCAATCTGATTGGCTTAAACTTTAAATAGCTGTAACTCCCTTGTTTTTCATTCAAACAAGATGGGATTTGGACCATAGGCAGACATAATAAATTCCTACAAGAAGGTATAGTCATCATGCACATGTAAGCACGTGCGTGCACGTGAAATTAGTAAAATTTAAAATACACTTGAATGAGCGTATTTTTTAAATGCTTTTGGATTAAATGCTTCAATATTTAGTGAATCAAGATTTCTAAATAGTGTAGACAATATGATATCGTCATTACGCATACACATTCACATGCGCACGCGTGCTATGCTAAAATTTGAATATACTTGGTATACTTCTGGAAAAACGTTGTTAAAGTCTTAAATTCATATAGTTTGCCTTATTTAATGAAGCTTACAGGGAATGTGGCACAAAAAGGGAGTTGGGGAGCGTTTGGGGAACATCTGTAACGGTTCCCGTTACAATTAGCACTAGTTACCTATTGCCATTGTGCACCTCCTATTTTACTTTGTGATCCGATGCATAGTTTGGGTTTCCCACAGAAAAAACTGGACACTGCCATTTTATACATATGGGAGGCAAGGGGGGGTGTTATCATTTAGTGAGCTCATTGCTATTGCTCACAGTACCTCCAGTTATACCCCCGCTTGAAAAGGTATATAGTAATCGGTATGTCTGTCCGTCCGTCTGTCTGTTACGCATTTGGGTACCCATCTCTTATCCACAACTCCTCTCATACTACTGAATGAAATTTGATGAAACATTCACAGAATCGTTAAAAATCTTACAAAATAAATCCGATCAAGAGCAACAAGGCCACATGTGCAGCTTCCTAATTAAGTAATGGACTCTTTATTAGAATTCACTTTAATCAATTCAACATTTCTCAAAATCTACATCTTCTTGGAATTGGGGTAACAAAAGAGGAGGATCGGGACATCTCTAAAATATTGTTTACTTTCCCTCTTACTCAAGGTAAAAATTTTTAGGTCGGCAGGAAAAAAGTTTACCCGCCGACCTAAAAAATTTTACAACGCCCCAAGCCTGCATTTTCCATAAAATTCCAATAGACCTGTTGAAGGGATGCGAGGAATAAAAAAAAATATATCGTGTCCTAAAATGTAATTTTTTTTAGCCGGTCGAGAAATTTTAAAGATGGTCTGGCGTAAAATAAACTAGAGGTACTGTGAGCAATGAGCTCACTAAATGATACCCCCGCCTCCCATATGAATATAATGACAGTGTGCATGTTTTGCTCTGGAAAATCCAAAATATATGTCAGATCAAAAAGTAAAATAGGAGGTCACAATGGCAATATGTAATGAAGATTCTGTGAAAGTTTCATTAAAGGAGATGGGTGAACATGACGAGAGATAAGCCCATAGCGCGACAAACATGAAGGTGAAAGATTAAATCTCAATTTTATCAAAATTTTCCTTAATATACTGAAAGGAAAAAGAAACGCAGGGTAAACTTTTGAGGTGAATTAAATTTGTTTTTCTTAAAATACTTTTTAGTTTTCCTATCTAACTTTTAAAATCATCTTTCAAAAAGATATAACCAAATTCTCATATGATTTTGTGTAATTATTCATGAGTTATTGAAGCTCAAATGACGATACCCCCCAAAAGGGAAAATCGAAAACTCTCATTATCTTCAATGTCCATCTCGTGCATCTGTCAGAGTCTTATTTCTCCTTTGCATGGAATTTCATCAGAGTGTTCATCTTTCAAACCCTGGCTATATTTAGAATGGGTAACCACGCAAAAAATAAGTCCAACGGCGCGCGCATGCGCCAGTGAGAGGAATACAACAGTAAGTTGACTGGCTCAAAAAACCAAATTGCGGAATTGTTTTCTTTCAAATTTCGTATGAATGTAATGATTATAATCGTGTACACTATAAATGGCTGTTTTTGTGGTAGTAAGGTGGCGATTTAAGAGATGGCAGGACGAATAACCCGCTCGTAACATGGCTCTGTTTCGCGTTAACGTCATCGTCACGGTTGATTTAAATCCACTCTAGACCCTCTCTGACAACGGCTAAAAAGTTTTATGGGGGAAAATTTACAAGAGACTGCTTAGTAAAGCGTTGTTGCCTTTTTCATTAATTAAGCAATTCGAAAACAAGACCCCATGCATTGAACTTCCGTAAACAGTGCCAAGATTGCAATAAATTCATAATGTCTCTTAATATTGAAAAACGATGTGCATACCTCATATGCATCAAATAATGCAACAAGATTTGTGGACAAACACGTCGTTATCAAATTGCACTTGTTTTGGGCTTTTTAGCGTTTTCCCTACGTGACGTCATAAATTTTACGGCTGAGTAATTCTGAATACTGATTTTGATGCACAGTAAACTAGAGGTACTGTGAGCAATGAGCTCACTAAATGATACCCCCCGCCTCCCATATGAATATATTGGCAGTATCCATCTTTTGCTCTGGAAAATCCAAAATATATGTCAGATCAAAAAGTAAAATAGGAGGTGCACAATGGCAATATGTAATAAAGATTCTGTGAAAGTTTCATTAAATTTCCTTCAGTGGTATGAGAGGAGTTGCGGATAAGAGATGGGTACCCCAAAGCGTAACAGACGGACGGACGGACAGACGGAAGGACGGACGGACAGACGGACGTACAGACGGACGGAAATACCGATTACTATATACCCTCCCGCTTTTCAAGCGGGGGGTATAATAAATTTCCCATCTGACCAATTTTCGTAATTTTCGGTCATGTGATCAAATTTTTATCGACAATTATGCTACCATGCGTTTCTTTTTCCTTTCAGTATATTTCATCTAACATTAAAGTATACTTTACGTAAAATCTCTACAACTTGCACAAATCTCATGAAAATTGAAGTTATTATCCTATGAAATATTATACACACACGAAAAAAGACAAAACGAGCCATTTTTTCACACTATAACACTATTTTTCGTTATGAGTGGATCTTTCCATTTTTTTGAAAGGTAGTCCTCAAAGTTTGCATAAAGACATACATATTTTGGTTTCCAAAATTATGGAGCAATGACCCACTATACCTTAAAAATATAAGTTTATGACATAACTTTCGTATCTTTTCGAGAAATACTTGAAGTCCCTTAAATCAATGGTCATATCACAAACATGATTAAATGCCACACTTGATCAGGACTTGTGTAGCGTAGTGGTTAGCGTACTAGTCTCAAAAGAGAATGCAATTCAGGATTTTTATTGCCAGGGTTCGAACCCAATGGACCCCACATTAATTTTTTTTATATAAAAGAAGAAATGTTAACGAAAAATTTTCCTCAAAACTTTTTGTTTCTCATGATTTCATAAAAATCAATGATGAGAACTTTACTCTAAATACTAAATTCACAATTTCAATATGATTTTTATATATCTGAAGCTAGTGGGTTTTTTGCACGCTAAGTTCACCCATCTCCTTTCCTTCAGTGGTATGAGAGGAGTTGCGGATAAGAGATGGGTACCCCAGAGCGTTACAGACGGACGGACGGACGGAAATACCGATTACTATATACCCTCCCACTTTTCAAGCGGGGGGTATAAAAATAATAGATAAAATGAAGATAGGTATTACCAGAGGTACTGTGAGCAATGAGCTCACTAAATGATACCCCCGCCTCCCATATGAATATAATGACAGTGTCAATGTTTTGCTCTGGAAAACTCAAAATATGTGTGGGATCAAAAAGTAAAATAGGAGGTGCACAATGGCAACATGTAATAAAGATTCTGTGAAACTTTCATATAACTAAGGACGAAAAAACAAAACAACACATTGAATTGAACATGGCTTTTTTTATAACCCCCGCTTGAAAAGTGGGAGGGTATATAGTAATCGGTATTTCCGTCCGTCCGTCTGTACGTCCGTCCGTCCGTCTGTTACGCTTTGGGGTACCCATCTCTTATTCGCAACTCCTCTCATACCACTGAAGGAAATTTAATGAAACTTTCACAGAATCTTCATTACATATTGCCATTGTGCACCTCCTATTTTACTTTTTGATCTGACATATATTTTGGATTTTCCAGAGCAAAACATGGACACTGCCATTATATTCATATGGGAGGCGGGGGGTATCATTTAGTGAGCTCATTGCTCACAGTACCTCTAGTTTCCCTCTATATTTTTCTGTAACCACTTGTGTCGTAGATTGAAGTTTAATAGATAATGACAAAAATTACAAAAAGATTGATTTGTTTAATCCATCTTCATTTTGTGTTCAAATAACTAAAACTTTTTTAGTAATAAATGTAGAATATATTCGGGTTATTTTAGCAAATCTCCCGATCCTTTTAAGACATTTGACTATATGTCTACATATTAAAGCAGCGTTGGCCATTATTGTAGATCTGTGACAAGCAAAGGAAAAAGAAGTGAATGTTGTCCGATATATGCTTGTATTTACTACAAACATGGCAGGTTTGGGATTATGTTTTCTATTTTTTTACTCTCTCGATCCATAGGCGCTCCCCATGTAATTCTGTAAATGACGTATAAGTATATATATAGGTCTACCCCTCTATACTATATTTTATAGTATAGAGGGGTAGACATATATATATATACTTATCATACGTCATTTACAGAATTACATGGGGAGCGCCTATGGATCGATCTGGCATTTAAAAAAAATCAGGTGCGCAAAAAGAGGAACTACACTGTATATGAATGCATAGATAGATTTTCAAAGAATTAATGCACTATATGTAATCATCAGAGCCCCGCCCTAACCCAGGAACCCCTGATCTAGTGGCCAAGAAATTAACATTTTGTTTGTTTACAAATATTTTTAAAGATTGCATAAATTTTGATGGTTTTAGCCCCATTTCTCAAGCCCAAAGCAGGCAGGGATCATGATTTTCATAATGTTCACTTTTATTCAATCATAGATGCTACATGTATATATGCCAAAATTGGCTGAAATTGGTTCAGTGCTTCCAGAGAAGATGTTGAAAATGTCCAAATGGACAACACATGATGACTGACAAAAAACATATATAGAATGGGTCACCTGAGTACACTAAGGTGGTTTTTTAATATACCGGCAATGGAAACTTAAATTTGTAAACATAACAGCAGGCTTAAAATATTTAAGAAGAGATTCTTCTCATATTTATTCTATTTAAAAATTAATGAAATTTTCACCAATTCAAGATGACAAGATTATCAGTGTTAATATCAATAGATTAATATCTATTGAATTCCTCTAAAATAAACCAAAATCTTGTGATAAAATTTATTAATACTTTATTTGATACTCGACATTCAAAATGATTAAAGAAATAAATATTTATTTATTCATTTTACTTTCATATTGTAAAAGTATATGTAATACTGTATACAGGGAAATTTTCATCCCCGTTTTATTTTCGCCCCTTTCGCCCTCTTCCTGATTGGGCGAATTTAAAATGGTGCGAATTCAAATTTCACAGCATAATTTCATTAACAAATCTATAACTGGGCGAATTTAAAATGGGGCAAAATTATTCGCAAGTGCAAAAGGGCGAAAATAACATGGGGCGAAAATAACCCTGTATACAGTATTTTCCATTTACACTGCATACACTTGTGTGTCACAAATTCTTCATGGGAATTTGTCCCAGCTTAATTAAAGTACATTGAAAACATTTGAGGTTACCTTTAGAATGAACAGAAATTGTGAATCCATAGAATTATGACTCCCTGGAATATGTGGAAAAGTATTTTCATGTATAAAAAGTATTTAGATAAAAAAATATGATCACATTCTGTCAGAAAATTCCATAAACATCACACATTCATTATTTACAATGAAGCCCATTGAAGTGGTAAAATTTTCCATTTGGATGAAACGTTCTGAGTCATGTTTTGAACGTCAATTATAACATAACGACACGCCCATTTCTTTAGAAACGAGAAAGAAATATTCGTCGTAATGTTTTAGTACACTTTCCGCGACAAGCAACATGATTTACACTAAAATGAAGATTTTTAAATAAGAAAGAGCTATATATAGAGTCCCCGCTTCTGTAAAACACGCATTGAAACGAATTTGTACATAATTATGATTTTATCATGTTTATTGGAGTTAGCATAACACAAGTATCAGTCGAACACGTGCTTACTCGGTGTTTATGTAGACAGTCAATTTGATTGGCTATTATATTTATGGAATACCTGTTCTACAGGTATTCGATTGAATCATTTGACCGATTTTTCCTTTCTAAAGAAATGGGCATGTCTTAAAGATAGCTCAAAACGTTCCATCCAAACGGAAAATTTTACCACTTCAATGCGCTTCATTGTATGTCATTTTATAATGCAGTGGGAACATGATGTAAATGTACATACATACTGATCAAAAAAGAACAAATGCTAAAAAATTTTGACATGACAACTATCTATAAGAACAAGATAATCTTCTTGTGCTGCTATCTTCTATCAGGTTTAATTTCCTTACATATCTAAAGCATTCACTCTTTTACACATAACCTAGCTTCATTACACCATTACATCACAAGGAATATAACATTTTTTCCAGCTTTTTCATATTCACTTGTGTCACATTGTATACATTCAATACACAATTATACATACATCATAAAAATGTCGCTTCACACCTGGAAGTCCCCATACCCAGCTGTTAACAAGCTGCCACAGATTCACCTACATGTTCTATTTTAATCCCTACAATCTTGTATAACTAGTCCTGGATATATCATGACATCTTTTCCCGTTTCCATGGTTTCTCGACCATTGTAGTAACTAACTGATTCTGGAAAATGAAGATCTTGATTCTGTCAAATACATACAGGAAAATAAGGAGTACAGATACATACTGTACCCAGCCCCACTTGATCATGTACCAGAATCCTGGATAATATCTGTCAGGGGTCAAGGTCAAGTAACTATGAATAGTTATTCAATTTATTCATTAGTTAAGAAGTACATATATTTATGAACATGCCAACTAATTTATTTATTTATTTTGATGTACCAAGAATCATGTGCTTCAAGTATGTAAATGTAGATGTGATCTTGTATTCATTATTGATATTCTGTTGTGTATGTAACACCAGTAATACTGATGTACAATTTGAGAAAGGATACAATATCATTTGTTCTGTATAAGTTATGTTGCTGTTGATAACAAATGGCTGCCCTGCTCCTCGGCCACTCTTCCATACTGAGTATGGGGCATTTAGTTGTGTCGTCACTGTAAAGGTAGAAATCAGAATCATATTTGGAACTTGTTATAAAGTTTGTGCCAGATTTAAGTAATTATAAAATGGACCATCAACGAAGTACATGTATTTGAACATTTCTTACCATTTCTCTCTGTATACTTTTTAAAGATATCTGTCAAATCATATGTTTCAGCATAAACACTAGTTGTATCTATTATCGAACCCTGGAAAAAATTGAATATTTTTTGGATACCAGGGTATGATGTTATAAATTATATTTTATTAAGGACTTAAGATTTTTTTAAAAATCCATATTTCTCCAGTACAAGACTCATAAGCAACATTTTTTTTCTGAGCAAAAGATTATGATATAAAGTCTCCTTGATAAGGAAGATTCATTTCTGCTCATTCTTTTTTTCTCTCCCTATTTTGAAAAGGTGTTTTTCTTCAATGAATAAAAATTGCATTCCTCTTTACCAGTAATGCTTCATTTTTTAAAAATTACTTTGTTTTGAATTTACTGAGTAAAGAAGATAAAAATAAAAAAAAAAAATCCAACTTGACACTTGACAGGCGTTTGCTGTTGTTTTTTTTTTCTTTTTTAATATTATTCATGTAAACAAGGTGTACTGATATTAATTTTCTTTTTTTCAGATAATTTTTTTTTCTAAAAACATTAATTATAGTTTTACAAAAGAAACGATAATGACTATTTACACTAAATCTTGTGTCTGATCCCCTGTGTCCTAGTGGCTGTTTCTGCCTTATATTGAGTTCCCCATAAACATCAAGCCGGGCTCCTGCTTTGGGTGAGTCATGGTTAATATAGGCTAAGGACTCCATAGTAAATGAGGAAAATCTCTGGTAAACAATTAAAAAAAATGAGTGTGAGTCAGTCAAAAGTAATTATTATGAATGAGATCGTAATATAACAGTAAATTTGAAATAGACTTTCAAGTTCCAACTAAAAAAAATGTACTTACATGCAAAGCATACTCAAAGAAGAGGAGAAGTTTTACACCAATCACTTTCTCTGAGTCTTGAAGTAGCATTTCCAACTTGAATTCCAGTCCATCTGCTTTCCCATCACCGTTCTCATCTGGCTCTCTTGACTAAATGAAAGTATCTTATTATATAAAATGTAAACCATATGGCCTTTAGGACCCTTAGGCTTAAAAAAAAATATGTTTGTTTCCTGTAACATTTCCCAAAAATTAATGGTCGGTAGGTCGGGAATTTTTTTTTTTTTTTTTTTTGCTTTTGAATGGTCAAACATCCCCGGACTGAATATACCAGGTGTCATATTTACAGTGGACACCCAACATGGCATCCAAAATGGCTGCCTAGCGGCAGAAATCGAACTTCAGAGGGGAAATTGTTGTTACAATTATGATTACTCTTCATAACTAAGGTAAATGTAAACTAGGTTGACATATTTTTATGTCTCAAGTTAAGCTACAAGTGAATTTTTTTTTTAATAAATGAAATCAGCTGATTGATCAAACGAAGTTTTGCCATTTGACGAGATTTGTCAGAAAAAAAATCCACCCGGGGGTAAATTGAATGGGTCGGTCGGGTTACAGGAAACAAACATATTTTTTTTTTTAGGCCTTAATAAATGAATTTATGCAATGTAATTTATTGAACGCATTTTGCCAATTTGCCTAAATAAATCGAATTTAATGTGTCTGGCATAATATAATTTAACAATAAAATATCTGTAAATCCTATTGAATCATTGGTTTTGAATCTAAACATATACCAATTCTAAGTACAGACTCTGGCTGTGACATTATATTACCTGGATGAGAGGCACTCTTAAATTCTGTTGCTGCAGTTGGTTGTATCTTTGGTATGTACTGTATGTGATAAAGCTACCCTCTTGTTCCAGTTCCAAAATCACAAGCAGTTGTTTCTTAAAATTAACAGTAGGGACCTCCCTGTAATATTCCTCCTTCTTCCAAAATCCTTTTCAAAAGAAATAGACAATGTATATTGTACTATAAAAATCAATTGAATGGATTCTCATTTTTGTTAATAATCTTATTTGCATATACATGTATCATCAATGTAATAGGGTGATATTTTCTATATAATTATGATTAATAAATGATCTTATAGGAATATTGTGTTTCTTGATTTTATGATTATTTCACTTGATCATCATCTACATCATTTACAACATCATCATCATTTTGTATATATATGAGTTGAAACACAATTGGATACATATTCCTGTATTGCCCTATTCTCCCTTGGTTCTTTTATTGTGCTATACATTGATCATTAGTTGACTTATTCAATTAATGCCTATGGCTATTTTACCTATGTGGTCATTTTCAGACATGTGATTCATGTCATGTGGTTTTAGGAACCAATAGATTTACAGTATGTAGTTTCCCGCTTTTGGTGAACTGCCTTTGTTTATAACAAAGTTAGACTCCTTAGAGGAATGTTCTATATACCTATTTATCAAAGAGACTGTATCTATATGAAATCTGCCATATTTAGTAATCTTGAATGACCAGATATACTGACTACTGACAGATAGTAAGTGCACTCTATATTTTATTATCTTAATTAATTTCTTATTTAATATTTCTGTAAATTATCTAATTTATGCATTTTCTATCATTCATGAGTAAATTCAGTTGATTTGATTGTAAAGTATCTTTCTCTTACTTTTATCATTTGATCTTGGTAATTTATAAATATCAGTTATCAATTTCATTGATGTGACCTGATTATTTATTTTGAAGTTATATAGTTGAATTATTATTTACAGTTGATATGTAATACATACACCAGACATATTCAGAGAACTATGTTGAGTTAGCCTTGTTCCATAAACAGGTGATTAATTGATATAATCATATGTTTTTATCATAGATAAATGTAACATGAAATAGTTGCATTGGAATGTATATATTTACTCAGTAATATTGTACATGGACATTATCAGAATTAATGTTTCTATATTTTATGCAGTCAAGGGGAATAACTTGTAAATGATTTGAACTTTATAATTATAGTGCAAGAGTTATCTTTCTTGTAATGAGCATATATTCCCTTGCAAGTTGATTATTGACTTTTATACTTACTATTGTTTATTCCTATTACAGGGCTATACTTTCATTGTTATTCTACATACTACTTCACCTATATATATAATATATATATCATCGATCCATCCATATCAACACTTGAATGATGTAATAAATGATGAACCCACAAGTGGCGACTTATTCTTAATAATGAGTTAAGGACCACTATTACATCAATACTAATTAATTTATTTTTCATTTCTCATTTCATATCACTGCTTCACGATCACAACACAATGTCACAATGTTAAATTACGATATTAAAGAGAAAGAGAATTTATAGTAGATGAAATATTTTTTTCTTAAAATTTGTAGTTTTCAGACTCTGTTATTGTAATGCAACATACAACTGATCTTGTGAAAATAGGCCCTACTAATAGATGTTTTAAATGTCATGTGTGGGGCAGATATAAATAAAAATTAAAAGATATCTGTGCTCTCTTTAGAAGTCATATTTGCAACATATTAGAACAATGTATTTAGGAATGGCTGGATTTTTTTTAATGAAAGTGACTAAAAACTTCTTGATGACTATTCTTCCTGATGTAAGGTCATTTAGAAGTTCATTTTGACTGTAAAATGATATATATGCACAGAAATAATTAAAAATTGCATTCAGATATGTGAAAGTATTTTAATTATTCAGCTGCAGTTCAATGGCTAGTACTAGTGTTTATGTTGTACAATATATCATATTATCTGATGAACATCATGTTCATGCATGTCTTTCTTCAATACAAAACATGTTGTTCAAAGTCGAAATTTTTTGCTACATTCTTACCATAACTCCTGTAAACAACAAAAAGCGGTGGTATGAACACAAGAAATAAAACAACAAACGTCAACAGCGTAGCTTTGGTGCATATATGAGTTTTGTATCGACGAAGTTCAGGATGTGCAAACACTTCGTAAACCGCCATTTTTAAACAAAACAGTTTCGCAGAAAATTTTAATTTAGCTCGTCCAAAAAACTATTCGGGATTGTATTCACATTTTAATTTACAGAATTCTAGAGGCTGATATTAGGCGCTTAAACTAAAATCATTTGCTTCTGAAGAAGTTTAATTTTTAAAAGGGATTTCGAAACCTGGGGATGTGTTGTTATAGACACGACTAGTCGTATGACCTACAAAAAGAAGAGCGCTCACGGAAATGACGTAATATTTATAAACAAGCGGGATATTTTAAAGACTTGCAAAATAGTAGTTTACTTTAAAGGTAAAATCTCCATGAATCTGCTTTTTGACGAAATTTCTTTGTTAAATAACTATAGAAGGAATTCTTGTTATATTTGTGATTCATTAAAATGTTCTCTTAATGCAAAATTTAAACGTATATTGCAATATCTTGCTTCTGTATCTGTATTGTTACATCACAGTAACCCCGTTGGGCTTTGATGTGACGGATAGAGGGCGCTTTAGTCGCGAGGATGTTCTATCGCCGACTTAAAGCTAGCTTTGGGGCGCGGACCGCTTTCTCTTCCAGGTGGTTCCAGTCTACAGCTGTGCGTACAAAGAATGAATTCTTCAGTTGGTCTGTCTTTGTATTAAGTATCTCAACTGCACGGCTGTTATTCCTGATCCTATTACATATAATATTTGTCGCTTGATAGTCCTCGTACACTTTCGGTCTGATGTTTCTTTTCGGCTTTTGGAATTTTATATATTGGTCTGATTTAATAGCTGGTATCTGCCCCTCAACCACTTTGTAAAAGAAGATTAGACGTTGTTGTTGGCGTCTGGTTTGTAATAAGGGAAGGTCAAGATCTTTAAGCATCTTTGTCATTGTACCCTCTTCCCTTGATTTATAGTCTTTGGTTATGAATCTTGCGCCTCTTCTTTGAATGGATTCTAATTTTGTTGATTCTTGTTTGGTGTATGGATCCCAGATGACAGCTCCATACTCCATTATGGATCTTACTAGTGCTATATATGCAATCTTTCTACATTCCCTTGGACAGTGTTGTAAGTTCCTTCTTAGGAAGCCTAGGGTGGAGTTGGCTTTATTTGTGATGTTGTTTATATGTTCTTTCCATTTCAGGTTTTCTTGTATTTGTAGTCCTAAGTAGGGATTTGATGCCACTTGTTCTAAGGTGTGGTTCTCAAGGGTGTATTGGCTGTTTATTTTTCTACGTATGCTTAGTATATAGCATTTTTTTGCGTTAAATCTCATACCCCAGTCAGATGCCCACTATTCCAGTTTTTGGAGGTCCTTTTGTAGTAGGTTTTGATCTTTGGGTGATTTAATTTCCCTGTACAAAAGGCAGTCGTCGGCAAAAAGCCTAACTGAAGATTTTACTGCGTCAGGGAGATCATTTATATGGCAGAGAAAAAGTATGGGTCCAAGTACTGTTCCCTGTGGTACCCCGGATTCCACGCTAGTGTCGTCTGAGTATTCCCCATCTAACTGGACTCTCATTGTCCTTTTTGTTAGGAAGTTTGTTAACCAGTCATGGATTTCTCCTCTTATCCCGTATTGATTGAGTGCTTGATGTGTGTTTTGTCTGCTCAACTTTATTATTTATAATTATTTTTTTGTCTGTGATTATTTTGCTGTGATAGTCGATTAAAGAGCTCTACAAAGCAGAACTAGCACAATCTCTTGATTTAGTTGTATACACTCTTGATTTAGAGCTTCTAAAACACACTCACACCGACTCAGTCATTCAATCCTCTCTGTGACATCAGGTGTTTGACTATACTATGACTACTTTGAGGTGACTAGCTACAATAGGTTTCCAAATTGCTCTGTCTACAGCTGCATTATATACTCAAACAATATGCAAGTTTTAAGATTATCTCCCTTGGTGCACTCTTAAGTTGAGGAGGGGAGTTATGTTCGTGCATAAATAAACAGGTGGGACAGATATTTATATATTGGATACATAATCACATTGCATCATTGATATACTGGTTTATCATAAGTGCATGATTGTCAGGATGCACTTTTCAACTTAACAATAACCAAATTAATGTGTAGGCATCATTAAACTCAGTGGAGATTCTGTTTGGCTAGATATTTGGTCAGACGCCCACAGGGTGTTTGACCAAATATCTAACCAACAGAATCTCTGCCCACAGGGTGTTTGACCAAATATCTAACCAACAGAATCTCCACAGAGATTAAGGTATCATTTTTAAAACAAAAAAAAATTGGAACAAAAAAGAAAATATCTGTCTATGTAAGACTTTTTAGATGCTGGAAGAGATGGATCTTTAATAATCTGATAAATGCGGTACATATGCATATGATCATTGCACGTCTGCAATGCTCCAGGGTTTATATGGAGGTACAGTTAACGAAAAAATTTGGAATAAATACGGACCTGATATAGATTATAAATCATAAGGTAAGAACATGTAGTCATAAGTGTTACAGGATTTTTGTATTTGGAAACCATTGCTCAAGATCAATGTATGACAGTATTACTTGCCTTCTCTGAACATCTTAACTCTGAATATCTAAAATATTTCCTCTAGAAAAAAATGGAGGAAATTACCCCAAGGACTGTTATCCAAGGATTCATGGATGCTGCACAAACAAATGAGACAGAGCGTCCCAGTAGGAAGCGCAAACGTTTGACAAGAACACCAGAGGCTGATAGCAGGCTTAGTCGATCCTTACCTTCCACAGAAATCCGACTACACCAGCAGGATGAAGACATCACACAGTAATTATTCCTTTGTGGTGTTATGTTTTATCAATATGTTGCTTAAAGTAACAATATAATTTGTAATATTAATTTAACTGAACATTAAAACCCCATTTTATTGAAATTCTATGAATTACATTTACTTATTTTCAAAAACTAATCCTGGATTGAATATACAGTTGTACTTCATTACAGTGAGATGATTGAAAGCACACCAGTAAAAACAAGGTCTGTGTGGAAGAAAAGAGAGTCTATGGTAGATTCTGTTAGACGAAAGAGATTCCATTTTCAGCACTCAGGTACAAGAAAAAAGAGAGAAAAATTTAAAGAATGCTTTGTATACAATGTATAATCTTTGATAATGATACAGATGCCTCAATATGGTTTATTCCCACTTAGCCAACATTTTGAAAAAACCTATTCCCACATAGCCAACATTTTGATTTTTACACCTGAGTGACCAACAGGCTATAGTCTGTTTTCAGGTATAGGTATATATAGATTACCTGAGAATTACTACCATTGAAAAGTGTAAAATTACATAAATCGATATTAAAATTTTAATCAATATAATTTTAAAATCAGAGTAATAAAATTAAAGTTCAAGATTTTTTTTTTATAAATACATTGTACTAGTATGGTAAAATCTGCATTTTTAAAAAAAATTAAATATTAATTAATAAAAATTATAAAATTAATTTTATAAGAAATATATTTAATGATGAAACAAAAAAGAAAATTGAGAGAATTTTAAATACTCTAATGAAATTAACATTTGAGATTAAAAATATTTATCTGAGTATGTATTATTTGATCATGGTAATTTATGTACACAGAAATCAAAGCTGATTCAATGTGATTTATTATCTGATGAAAACACCATGCAGCTTAAATATTAATTTCATATTTTATGTTCACAACCCTGCTAATTTAATTATATATTGAGTTCCATAATGTCCTCAAAACCAAACTTCTTTTGAATTAATTCCTGTCATTTTGTTTTATTTGTATAGTCTTACATGTACTCTACTATGGAAAATGCCCAAAATTTATTTAATTTCAATTAAAAATGTCTATGTTTGCATATTTTAAAAAAGGCATGTTGCAGCATATTTTGTCTTTTTCATTTAAAAGAAGGAAAGACTATAAACAATCTAAATTTATATAATCAATAAATTATGCATTTTTTATTTTATAAGAATTATACCTAAATCTACATGTTTATATGACTTATCTGAGCTAAAATATGAAAAGGGATCAGATTAAGTGTAAATACATAGTAAAATTAACGTGATTTATGTTCAAATTTAAATTCTCATCAATATTGAACTTGTAAATCCTGGCGTTTCTAGAGTTTAATTGACTTAATTTTTTTCTGTTCTCAAAATGTAAAGTCAAAAAATAAATGGGGTATTGTTAAAAATTCTTAATATCTTAACTTTGGAATGTGCATACATGTAATTATGTAATTTACAAAAAAGCCCCCATCTTTACATAAAATAATTAGAAAGTTTTTTTTTTATTTTGATTATCAGATGTAACTAAAAGACTAAAATTGATAAATATTTTATTCACCTTAAAACAGACTATAGCCTATCTGTAATTAATTTCTTTTGTTCTTCACCTACGCCCCATTCCCACTTAGCCAACATAGATTTACCTGTGTTTTACCTGTATTTTTTCAAAATGTTGGCTAAGTGGGAAGACACCCTCAATATATGGAAAAACATTATGAATACTTTAAAATTATTTTTAGTTACAGAATTATCTAAATCCTATACAAACTCTCCATCAAGCAATCAGAGCAAGGTCACACAGGATACCAGCCTGGGGTCAGGGATACCAAGAAGAAAATCACCAAGAATAGCAACTCAGATGGAAACCACATCAATAAATCAGGAGCTGTCTACCAATGACTCTCGAATATCTACCAAAATGAAAACTAAGAGGGAAAGAAGTCGGTTTCATTTTTCAGTTCAGGACGTTTCGACTACATCACCCATGCAAAATAAAAGTGGCACATTGATGGCATCTCCTCCTCCTAGATCCTCCCCTAGGCGTCAGTCTTCTGCTGGGAAACAGGTAGAATCCACCACTCTAAGATCCTCGCTCAGAACAGCATCACCAAGGAAACAAAATACACCTGTTGCTCAGATGACATCACAGTCAACTGGAGGACAGCAGAATTTGTCGGAGGAGGGATCTGCCACTTTGCAGTCCACACAAAGGAGAATACGTCGCAGTTCAGCCATGGCTACTTCACCTTCCAAAACAAGGAATCTGACGGGAACTCCTAGCAGGTGGCAAACTGAAGCTAGTTATGGTAGGTTTACATGTTAAATGTCTCTCACTTGTTGCATCATTATAGAAAGATCTGTAGACTAGTATTTTAATACATGTTTTGCAAATGATGATTTGTGGATATTTTTAGGAGGAGCAGAACATTCTGGATTGCATACAGAGAATATGTCTCTGGGACCAAACACCCAGAAGGATTTGAATGAAGAAAATGCTTTGTCCGCCAATGTTTCTTCAAGAGAAAGAAACAGATCAGAAGTTTCTGATGAGAATGAGGGCTTAATGGAGACACCAAGAAAAACCACCAGTCTAAATGAAGCACATCCATCTACAATGTTAACAAGAAGTAGACAGGAAGAAAGTTTGGTGAGGACACCAGATAAAAGCAGTAACCAGAATCTTCAAAACAGAACTCCAAACAGAAGTCTACGGTCGACAGACTTTCAGAGGGTCAAAATGTCAGCAAGTAAGAACATCAATCAATCTAGGACTGAAAGCCCATCTTACATTGAAAGTCCATCAAGAAAAAATACAACACTGAAACAACAGTCAGGTAGAAGGAGTCTGAGACCAACTGCATCTCCAGCGAAAAACATTACTGAGAGATCACCATTAGCCATGCAACAACCAATAAACAGTGCGAGCCTGATACATGATACACCTAGTAAGGAGACATTGATAACTCCCGTGTTTGAGCGTACAGCACTGGGACCAAGACATTCCAGTCCTGTATCAAGAACTCATCACATCTCAATGACTGGAGATGAAAACTTACCTGGTAAGCATTAAGCATTAAAAGCATAGTAGCACTATATGTACACACAGTTATAATGCTGTTGAGTAAGCTGATGTTTATTTACTTTTACAAAAAGAATTTGGTTCATGTATGAGTTTCTATGTTAAAAAGATAAAATTGTCATTTCAGATGTTTCCATGATTGAGAGTCAGGGAAGAACAGATTTTCAAGATGTAAGTAAAAAAAAAATTATTTTGGCTTTGCTCTATACAAAACATAACTGAACACTCGAGTGAAGAAACCAAGCTTTGCATTTTTTCTACATGACTGAATTTTAACTTAAATTCTGTTATTTAGGACTTTGACAGGACAGAGTTATTCCGACTTAAAACCCCTCACCTGGGCCCAGCCAGACCTCATGTCCCCACCCCATCTGACACCCCCGCCGACTCCCCCATCTCACAAACTCTGAAGAAAAAACCTCCAGTCAAGTAAGTGTCCCTTAATGATGAAACTGCTTTAATTAAAACAAGGTAATTGTGCAAAGATCACAAGAGACATATAGCTCATGTAGAAAAATCAGTTTTTAGCTCACCTGAGCCGAAGGCTCAAGTGAGCTTTTCTGATCACATTTTGTCCTGCGTCCGTCTGTCTGTCCATAAACTTTTCACATTTTCGACTTCTTCTCAAGAACTCTGGGCCAATTTCGACCAAACTTGCCACAAAGCATCCTTGGGTGAAGGGGATTCAAGTTTGTTCAAATAAAGGGCCATGCCCTTATTCAAGAGGAGATAATTGAGATTTAGTGAAAATTTGGTGGTATGTTTTAAAAATCTTCTTCTTAAGAAACACTGTGCCAGGAAAGTTGAAACTTATGGGGAAACATCCTCAGGTAGTGTAGATTCAAATTTGTTCAAATCATGTCCCCCGGGGGTAGGGCGGGGCCACAATGGCCGACCAAAGTTTTATATAGAAATGTATAGGAAAATTCTTTAAAAATCTTCTTCTCAAGAACAGCAGAGCCATAATTGCTCATATTTATATGGAAGCATCCCCAGGTAGTGTAGATTCAAGTTTGTTCAAATCATGACCCCCAGGGGTAGGGCGGGGCCACAATGGCCGACCAAAGTTTTATATAGAAATATATAGGAAAATTCTTTAAAAATCTTCTTCTTAAGAACAGCAAAGCCAGAATTGCTCATATTTATATGGAAGCATCCCCAGGTAGTGTAGATTCAGGTTTGTTCAAATCGTGACCCCCGGGGGGTAGGGCGGGGCCACAATGGCCGACCAAAGTTTTACATAGAAATATATAGGAAAGTTCTTTAAAAATCTTCTTCTCAAGAACAGCAAAGCCATAATTGCTCATATTTATATGGAAGCATCCCCAGGTAGTGTAGATTCAAGTTTCTTCAAATCATGACCCCCTGGAGAAGGGTGGGGCCACAATGGCCGACCAAAGTTTTATATAGAAATATGTAGGAAAATTCTTGGGAAAATCTTCTTCTTAAGAACAGCAAAGCCAGAATTGCTCATATTTATATGGAAGCATCCCCAGGTAATGTAGATTCAAGTTTGTTCAAATCGTGACCCCTGGGGGTAGGGCGGGGCCACAATGGCCGACCAAAGTTTTATATAGAAATATATAGGAAAATTCTTTAAAAGTCTTCTTCTCAAGAATAGCAAAGCCATAATTGCTCATATTTATATGGAAGCATCCTCAGGTAGTGTAGATTCAAGTTTGTTCAAATCATGACCCCCGGGGGTAGGGCGGGGCCAAACTTTTGGATTCAAACTTTTTAATAGTAAACCAATTACTACTTTTTCCTAGCCACAATGCTCGGGTGAGCGATGTGGCCCATGGGCCTCTTGTAATAATTAAAGCATGATCATCATGGTATAATCTATTGACAACTGACTTCTCTGTTCGTTGTTACCTACTGAAGGTCACAAACTCTGAAGAAACCAAGAGTGAAGGTTCAGTCCAGTACTCTCCCAGCATCTACCATTAAACAGACTTTCAGTCATTTTTGCAAGATGAGGGTGGATAAAGACACACTGCCTGAGCTTGTTAAAATGTATGGAAACCATTTTGTTTTTTAATGAAAAATTTTAACATTTCATAAACTTTCCGTAAAATAAAACTATTGATCATTGATGAAATTCACATTTACCTCTAAATGAATAGTCAACACTTGACTTGTGAACTTGAATTCAATGGGACTGAAAAAAATTAATTATACTGAGGAATGCAAAAGGTAAAAATTTCTAGATATCCATCATATTTGGGATATCTGTGTTTGAGATTTCAAAGTTCAATTTAATATTATTTGTTCTTGATTTTCAATGCTCTTGTTCTTCTTTTTCGTGTAGGGTCCAAAAGAATACAAAATTCAAGATGAAGGAAAATTGATGAATTACACTAAAGAAAAGATTTTTTTTAATTTTCAGAACTGAAGAATATTTTGATCAAGTTGCCCATGATCTGGAAGCATTTGCTCATCATGCAGGAAGAAGAACCATTGATGAGAGAGATGTTGAACTACTTCTTAAAAGGTTTGTACTTCAGAGTTTACTTTTTTGCAGCATATGTAAAATGATTCTATATGCATAGCTTTAAGCATTCTAAAAACAAGTTTCTCAATATATTGAGAAGAATTTCATAGATTACTGTAAATCACTTTTTATTCGCGAGAACTTTATTTTCGCGTAATTACGCGAGACTGTAAGCTCGCGAAAATTTGATTCTCGCATATAATAGTATTCCTTAAGATGATATAGAGCAATAACCACAATTCGTGAAAATTTTGTCTCGCTAATCAAGATTCAATTACTATCTCGCGAAAATAAGGTGTCGCGAAAATTAAGTGATCTACAGTATACAAGTGCTCTGAAAGATTCCAATTTATTCCTGTATGAAATAATATAAATTCAAATCTCTAGTTGAACTTGATGCATAATATTAAAGTCTTTTCTTTGCTTAATAAATCTCCATATCTTTGATAATGTATTTCAAAGGGCATTTCAAGTTCTTTAAATAGTGAAAATTGTAATTTACAAAGCAATTGTTTTTTTTTCCTTTTTTGAATTTTAGGCAGAAGTTTATCACCAAGACCACATCACTGACCCACCTTGTAGAAAAATACCTTCCTCTAGAGCTCCGCCAGGAAATTATACCAATAGCTCGATCAGGAAATAAAATATTCCCACAGCGATGATGGACATTTTTGTTGAACTTTCTAGAAAATTGTTATTTTTATCATACATGTGAATAAATGCTTGGATGCTATAATTTCTTTGAGTGCATTAAAATTTAAATTCCTTCTTAGAAACTACTTTCAATATACTTTGTGTAAAGAAAAATATAGTAAATCTAGATTAAACTAGGACCACTGTGAGCACTGCGCTCACTAAATGATAACCCTGCCTCCCATATGATTATTATGGCAAGGTTCATGTTTTGCCCTGGGAGCTAATGCCATTGTGCATTACTACTATTTTACAATAATTTTGGGTCTACCAGGGCAGTTATAAAAGGAGGCAGGGGTATCATTTAGTGAGCTCAAAGCGCACAGTACCTCTAGTTTCCTTATGAAAGTGGATAGAATGGTGCATCAGTAGCAGTAATTTACTAAGAGGATTTGTTGTAATTGCTGAATTTAATATTTTTCTCAGGAAATATCGAACCATAGACATTGTTAGTTCACCTGAGCTGAAAGCTCAAGTGAGCTTTTCTGATCACCAATTTTCCATTTGTCCATCTGTCTGTAACCTTTTTGCATTTT
>NW_026925096.1:0-25787 GCF_032062105.1 Saccostrea cuccullata
TTGAGTCCAATATTATCACCTTGAATTTAAAATTACTTTTAAATAAAACATTTTAAAGATGTAATCGAGTAAAAATTATTTTCTTGATAGTGACAGTCGTGACCAAGAAAAACAAATTAGTGAATGGATGCCTCTTAAAATTCTTATTTGATATAAAATTGTATCAAAGCTTGAAATTGAAATCTTTTCGTGCAAAAATTTTCATTTGATGGTTCTGCAAATTCCAGGGGGTCTGGCCCCCCCCCCCCCCCCCCTCTTGATCCTCGCATATTCCCCATCCGGAACACCTCGGGCCTTTCACAGTGAAAGGCCCGAGGTGTTCCGGATGGCATATTCCCTATATAACATAATTTATTTACTTTTTATTTTGAAAAAAGCATTGGTAAATACAAATTATTTTGAGGATTCGGAGACATTCAATTAAACAACTCCTGATTTTCAGGACACGAGAATAGGAATACCTTCAAATAATTCTTAGGTCATTATTCATCAATACGATACGTGCATTAAGGAAGGTCCACACTTTTATGGATCCGGTTTTAATTTTACACACCAATATAAAATTCTAATTATCAAATATCTGTTGAAAAAATTTTGATTGATTGAAAATAATTTAGCAAGTATGCATTTGTTTATTATGATGTCATTGAGCATACAAAGCATTCAGTGTCGTTATTTATGGAAAACTTAACACTTTGCACTCTGTCCATAGGAACTATGTGTCATTTATTACATACACAGACACAAAATTCTTTATTGCCTTTATGGACCTAATGGGTTTTAATTTTTTTTTAACAAACTAACTTAAGATATATATTTTAAATTTATTTAAAGCCTATACCATCTTTTTAAATTTTACTTTTCTAACACTTTTGAAAAGAATGATTGAAAAATAGATATTTCAAATATGGGGGTTCAAAAGGCTGTATTGTCACCAGAGACAGGAATACACTTTTTCTCATGGTGGCATTCAAATCAGTTGATTTGAAGATATTTTATTTTAATTCAAAATTACAAAGTTATGGTCATAGGTCGAAAACTGTCCCTTCTCTGGCATTATAAATTTGAAAAAAATATTACAAATAAGTTTGTAAATTATTGCCCTGCCAGAGGAAAGAACTGTTGGAGGCCGTTAGACTGTCAATGAAATTATAAGCTTTTTTCACTGGAGTCAGAAACGTGCCAAGACTATATAATGACAAAATACTTGCCTTACTATAATAGAAGAAACGATGTGCTCCTGAAGAAAGTGAGTCAAATTATTCAGAGTACTAGTAAGAGAGAAGAAGGAGGGAAGGCACGAAAATGGAGAAGTGATATACCCATACTTAAATTGCGAGATGGAGAAAATACATGTATATAACATGTCTAGTTAATTTATCTTAGCCTTTTTAAAAAAAATATTAAGAATACTTTAATTGATTATAAATTGAGTAAAATATTGTAATTTTCTATTTATTAGAATTTGAATCTAAGGGCAGATCACTCTCAATACAGAAAGATACCATAGCATCAGAACTCTTAAATGTGCAGTGTAGATTGTAGAGAGGGTTCTTAAGAATAATAAATAATATTACCAAAATAGTAAATCTTATTGTGCAATAAGTCAAATACATTTAAATCTGTTCATTTTCTTATTTTATTGATCGGATCGACCCTTGGACATTTTTCTTTTGCTTGTTCGCTTTATAAATCCTTTTGAAAGATCGGTTAAAAGTTTTCCATTTGTAGTAGGATCTTCTTTTCTATCCTTTGACGTGTTTTTACAAATTTGAAGCATACTTAAAATCTGGGTAATCGAATTGTTAGCAAAGTGATGAAATATTACGATGTAGTTGTGCACAGGTTTTACGGAATTGATAGTTTTCAATTTCCTTCACGAAAATGAAGTAATATTGGTAGTAAAGGGGCTATTTTTTGGCATTCACATTGAATTTAAATAAATATGATGATAAAATCCATCAATATTTGAAATCAAAGAGGATTACCGTGGAATCATTTTAATTCGAGGGAGTCAATGTTCACAGACGACCATTTTTTATAGCTTATGGGGACTAATTTTCGTGGTCGACCTCTAAAAAACAAAAGATTGAATAATTCTATATATATACTGACAAAAATCACTCGTGTGGATGTAAGTTCGTGTATAAGACAGACCCACACAGTTTAGAAATACTGGATCCCTACGAACAATGATGACTCCAAACTATCTCAAATATCAAAACCAAAAATTCAAGAATGTACGTATTTTTTTATTCTAAAGATTGTTTAATATTAAATAAGACGGCTACTGAAAATTCAATTTAATGTTAGTCTACCAAAGAAACGTCACAGTGACTTTATTTTGGGAGCGCGATAAATCCCTCGATGTCTTCATACGTTCCTCCAGCAGTTACAGCCCTTACAAGAACATGGACGGATAGGTTAGACCGATTTGTTATTGTTGGTGGTAAATGAAATGTGGTGCTAGTTTGTTTGGTCTCCTGCCATTGTAGGACGTCACTTCCTCCCTTCACAGTTCCGGCGGAAACCTCATAGTATAAAGGATACTGGGAAATAAATATGCCATCCCAAGATACAGTAAATTCTTCGTTCCCGGCATGCCACGAAACCATCAATGAAGCGCTTGCTATAAGTGAAGAAAAGTAAAGCAATGATAACTTGCATTGTCATTCCATTGTCAGGGAAATCAAAAGAAAATCAATAAGAAAATATTTGCAAGATATTAAATTTTTTGCAGCTTATTTCAGTCATCTCACTTTACAGTCAATCGTCCTATTTTTTCGTATTTCATCAAAATTCTTATACCCTTTTTGGATGGTTTGGCATTAATGACCGTCATATTGTATAGTACTTGATCGCTGGTCAGTAAAAGTTTACTGATTGCTTGAATGGTAATATTCTTTAGACCCTCTGGCATATCCATATTTAAAATATTGGCTATCTGAATGTCTTGTCCACTTGGGAAAGACATTTGTTCTTCTAATGTCGTCTTACTGTCAGAGAAAGTAATCTACAATCAAGCACAAAAAGATTTAATTAATATCTGTCAAACAACACAAATATCCAATGGATTCAAATAATAACATGCCACGAATATACCTTGTATTTCTCAATTCCAGTAAAATCCTCAAAGCCTGACCATTGTATCCTAACATTACTTTTTGTGCTCTGGTAATGACTGCTGGCTTGGTACTCAGTAATGGACATTGGCAATACAGTTATCTTAGCATGAGAAATTGATGGCGGACGGATGGAAATCTTCACCCCATCAGATGACTTAGAAGCTAACAATCCGGCTCTGTTGTGGCATCTTATTGTAGAGTAAATGGTGCGATTTACAAGCATATTGTATTCAATGTCTCTAGACACTACAGTATCTTTACTTGTCAACCTTTCAAAGGTCTGTAATTCGATTCCCTGAGGCTGGTACCCTAAAAAAAGAGACTAGTCATTTCGAAAAGAAAATCTTGTGTAAATATTCTAATAAAATTTTAACATCAAAGTATTTTAAAATTTTAATAAAAATATACATGTATTTCGAAAAATGTTTAAAAATGATTATTTCATACCGATTGCCCATTCGCAAAAATCGATTCCCGATTCTTCATCCGTCACCATAAAATTAACGGCAACCTCATTATCTGTCCATGCATCCTCATCTCCGCCTTAATTGACAAATATTTGATTAATTTACTAGTACGATAGTTGGAAACAACATAATGAGTAATTTGAAGCAAATTTCAATATTATAGTAAAAAGCTTACTTGGATGTCTTCCGTCGTATACAAAGAGAATAGCTGGTGGCGTCAAATCAACAAGAATAGGAGGGGAATATGATATTCCATGTAGGTCAGCAGCATTTGAGGCAGTCACTGTCACGTGTACGTATGTTCCATGGATGAGGGTTACATTTGTGTTTATTCCAAAATTATTTAAGCCAACACTAGTGAAACCTTGCAACTGTGTTCCACCCTGTGTATAACCTATAGTGGAAAAAAGTATATGAGGCTCTAAGGCATACCCTAAATCAATTTTAAAAAAAATAAGGAAGTGTTATTTATTACCTATAGCCCATTGATATTCTTTGATTGGACTAAAATCTTCAAAGAAACTCCAGACTCCATGTATGGAACCCCATTGATGCAAGTAAACGACGTGAGCTAACACAAAAGTCTGTAAAGTGATATTCGTGTTCCTTTCTACATGTTGTAATGTCACGTGGTCGATAAAAAGACCTGTCTTCGTATCTGTGCTACCAAGCTCTAATACTGTCTCAGTATTTGTTGCAGTGAAATAAAAGGTGTGCTTATGCCATGAAACTCTCTCTCGGGATTTGGATACGCCGTGGTCATCATGTCTGTAAGCTTTTGAATACAGAAGAAAAACGTGTTTCTTTTTACCGATATTAACAAATCCCTCTTTATTGGCTACAGTTGATGATTGCAATGGAAGATGGCTGGTAAAGAAATTCACTTGATAAAGTTCTCCAATTTTAAGGCCGTTGATAACCTGAGTTAAACTTCCTCTAACGAAGAGAAATGATTTTCCATCACTAGCTAAATTCTTAAGTGATGAAACAATAGTGGAACAACTGCCATGCGTCAAATTCCAAAAATCAGGAACATAGTCATTACTTAATAAACATATATTTTGACCATCAACATTTTCTATCTGGAGTGATTTTCTTGATAATTCGAAGGAGGGATTCTGGAGTAGGTTCTCGTCGGAATGATAGAGATATTGAGGCTCCGGGGGCGTTGTGTCGACAGTGACGCCATCAGAGACGGAGATGTCAGATTTAAATCCCACATTGTCTACAGCATATACTTTGCTGTAATAGGTTTTCCCTTAATGAAATAAAAATACAATAATGGTATCAAAACGAATGAATACAGTAACTCTTTCTAGTAAGCATGGGAAGCGAAAGTTTCAAAATTCAAATAATTCAAGGCTATGTACACATGTAAAACGTAATTTATAGATTGTAAATCATCATTTAATTATCATTGTACCATTATGGTTTGTCAATTGTAACTTTAATCCATCATATCTTGTCAAATGAAATATGTAAAGTGCATGTTATATCACTGCTAACGTTTATTTGTAGACTTTCGATTTTGCAACTTGTGCAACTTTGCATGATGCTAACACCAAATAATTAAACACTTAAAATTAGATTTTGCATTGAAATAATTAACTTGCAATAACAAATTACACATGGCATGTTATGTTTGATATTTACAATTAGCAATTTGTGATATAACAGTTGCCAAATGACATGTATGAAATTATTATTTGCAATCTACAAACTAAGGTTAACAATGATTATTATACGTTTAAAAATATACACAAGGAATATTTGTTTTAAAATATACAGAGTTGGAATTTCTAGCACTTTGGCTTTCCTAAGTATGTTCAAATTTAGCTTCATTCTGAAACATATGTTATTGATTGTACACTGTGTTCTGACAATTCTTCTTTTCCATTTCTGAATGCCAAATATAGTATACATGTACTAAATAAAATAACTGTACTGTACCAATTCCGAGTTCCTCTGTAAGTGTTCTTGAGATAGAAGTGTGAATCCCTACATTTTCCCACACTCTAACGTTGCACTCAGTACTTGAGTGTATAGAGGATATACTGGATGTGTTGCCGAAACAGCAAAAATAATTCTTTATCCCTGATCCTGTATCCAAAAACCCATGCCATCTAGCTCCGAGCAATTTCGAAGTATTTTGAAACTCCAGGTCGTGTAAACCTGAGGCATAAAATTGAAGTTGAATGAAGATATTTTATAAGTAACATAAAAATCTCGTATTTTTGATTTAAATTAAGCAGTATAGCCGTACAAACCTGTGCCATCATAAACAATACCGGCTTTCGGTTGATCGAAGTCAATTTTGAACCCATCCGATGTTTCTGTGTGGTGGATTCCCGAAAATCCATAAGCGATCACATTTGTGTAATACTGAACTCCAGGTGAAAGTGAAAGTCTACGGACCAAATATGTGGTCTCTGTATTAGGAAGGTCGTCATGACTGTTCCACGTGTCATGACCTGGTTGAAAACAAGACACAATGAAAATATCGAATTTGTTATTTATTTGAATTTAAACAATGCTATTAACCAGTAATGTACCGACCCCCTGGTATGGTACTAATGTAGACATGGTAAGATTGAATCGTCGTTTTGTCGTCGGCAAACTTATGTGTCCAATTCACCATTAACGCAATGCCATCTTTAATATAATCATCATCTTTCATCGTGCTGCTGATCATTTTTTCTGTTACCTGTATTATAATAATTAAAGCTTTCGAAAAAATGTATGGTATGTAAATCTGAGGCAAAAGTAGTAGTTATAATCTCACATGTAAGTAGGAATTGATTGGTTGAAATATGTCACAACTGACAGACCTCACTAATTAAAATTATGAAAACACCTTATTGTACAGTACTTAAAATAAAAGAATGGCCCTTCCGCCTTCGTGATAGAACCTCAATAAAATTGAGTCAGATTATGCTTTTTTAATTATGAAAATGAAGACAAAACTCTTTTTTTATGTTCTTCTAAAATACAGCAGGATATCAAATAGTAAAATTATCCCTGAGAATTGTCATGTAAAGTACTTGTATAGATTCAATATTTTCACTTCAAGACATTCTTAATTTGTTTGGAAAGAAGACATAAGGTAAGATTTCATAATATTTCATCACATTAAAACACTTCCGCTAAGTAAAAATAGGTAAACACATTCCTGATTAATGTGATATCATTGTATATTGTGATATCACTTGGTTTGTCTTCAGTAAAATTTGTTTGACAGAAATTTACCGAGCTTCCAAGGATGTTCACAACTGTAGGCTTCTTCGTTGCTATAACAACTCCATTTGATTTGAAGACAGCATAGGTATTTTGGTTGTACCATGCTTTGACAAAAACAGAGTATGATACACCCTCCTCCAAATACTGACCTGTTGTGAAAAACTTGTGTAAATTGTCCTTTCATTTAAGACCATAATTTTAATTCTAAAACTCGTATTTCAATAGTTTATCATATAAGAAACAAGCTTCCATAAAATTTCTTTTATCAGGAAAGGAAATAAGATACACTGTCCCAATTTGAAAAGCAAGTTTATAACAAACACATTATATGGTAAATGTATATGATAAATGTGAAGACCTCAATTTCTCTTTCTTCAACTTCCCTGATTTATGTAGCAATATACCATTATGAAATCCACATGGAGTTTATGAATCTACGCAAGAGCATGTTCTATGGACAATTTCTTAATCGAGGAAAGCTATTGACAAGTTAGCTTCGTTATAAGTCAACATTTTGCAAATTCTAAGTTCGATCCATGTACAATGAGCTTGGTTGCACATACAATCCAACGTTCATACAAATTGTTATGTCATTTTTTAACACTTAACATGCATTCTCTGTAAGCACCAAAAAACCTACTATAGGGCTTGGAAACGACATATCTCCGATTTTGATGAAATTTGCACCACATGTGCACCTTGGTACAAAACCAGCAAATATGGTGTTAGAAGTTTCCCACGTGCACCCGGTTGCCATGGAGACGGATCCATTGAATTTGGCCATTTTCGGCCATTTTTGACCAAACAAAAACATGAAAATTGAGGAAATATGAATGCATTTTTATCTTTATGTGGTAAACTCAAATATAAATCTTTGTATCATAAGAAAACATCAACTGTTAAGGAATACAGTGCATAAAACCAGTTATTCCAGAATTGACCCCACTCTTAGAAAACGGTTCGGCAAAATAGCATAGTTTCTCAAAATGTGAAAAATGGAAAAATTGGCATTTTTTGAGAAATTTCAGGTTAAATAAAAAAAATTGTCTACGGAAATTTTTCAAATCATATGCGTGTCGTCAAACGTCAGTATTAGTAGTGTCCCCTCATGAAAAAATTGGAGTGGGATCTCAATGCTATTTTTAGTAACATGTATCTAAAAATAGAAATATTTCAGAAAAATCCAAAAAATGAAATTTGGGCAGAGTTTAAGATGCCATTGCTAGGTAATTATGAAATATACGGTAAAAGTCAATGTGCTCATGTCAGAGACTGGACACCAATAACTACCATGCATATTATTTTTAGAGATTTCCGTTTTCTATTTATAGCTTCAAATGCCTAAATATAGACATGTCTCAGAAAATGATGAAAAATGTCAATTTTTCCTCATTTTAAAGCTCCACTGAATCATAAATAATATAAATATGGATATCTCCAATATTTCATCAATAAGAACAAGGAATAGTATAATATCTCACAAATTATTGAGGACAGGCTCTCATCTCTATAAATAGTACAAATGTCTAAAAATAGACATATGAAATTAATTGTTTAATGTTGATTTTCCACTAATTCTCAAATTAGAGATGGGAAATTTACCGACTTACTGTCATTAACTGTAATTGATATTATGTGACTGACAAGAACAAAAGAGCACTCAATGGAATGCAGCATGATAAGCAGAGGTTTCCATTTCTATTTATAGTAACACATGTTTAAAAATAGACGTAATGCAAAATATCGGGGAAAGGTCGTTTTTTGTACGTTTTTCTGAAATTTCGGACGAATAATTGATGACTATCTGTTTTAATTGCTATTGGCATATGGCGACCAACAAGTAAAAGAAAGTCTTATATCAAATACAGAATGAGAAGCAGAGGTTTCCATTTCTATTTATAGTAACACATGTTTGAAAATAGACATACTGCAAAATATCAGGAAAATGCAGTTTTTTGTACTTTTTCTCACATTTTGGATAAACAATTGCAAACTAAATTTTTTTAACTGCTAACTGGCATATGGTGACCAACATGTAAAAGAAAGCATATACGAAATACAGAATAAGAAGCAGAGGTTTCCATTTCTATTTATAGTAACACATGTTTTAAAAATAGACGTGATGCAAAATATCGGAATAATGTCATTTTTTTTCTAAATTTTTGGATGAATAATTGCTGACTATCTCTGTTTAACTGCTATTAGCATATAGTGACCAACAAGTAAAAGAAAGCATTATATCAAATACAGAATGAAAAGCAGAGGTTTCCATTTCTATTTATAGTAACATGAGTTTAAAAATAGACATACTGTAAACTATCGGAAAAAATGTAGTTTTTTGTACGTTTCTCACATTTTGGATGAGCAATTGCAGACAATATGTTTTTATTGCTATTGGCATTCAGTGACCAACAAGTAAAAGAAAGCATATATGAAATACAGAATCTGAAGCAGAGGTTTCTATTTCTATTTATAGTAACACATGTTTGAAAATAGACATGCTGCGAGTTCTCGAGAAAATGTAGACTTTCGCAATTTTTTTTTCTCACATCAGGGATGGTCAAAGTGCAGACAAACAGCTTTTATTTGTTATTGACAGAATGTGACTAACGAGTATGAAAAAGCTTTAGCTAAAGTGTATAAGAATAATGTTTAAGGGTATTTTTACATTTCTGCCTATAGTAATACATATTTATAAATAATCAGGAAAAGTAAGAATCATTCGTTTTGCTCAAATTAGATATATGAAATTTGCAGTCAAACTTTCATTAGCTGTAACTGACATGGCTAATTGTATTCGGCGCGCCAGCGCGTCCACCTCATTCCAATACAAATATCACAAAAGTATGTTCTCCCTGCATTAAAACACTCAAATGACAGCGATTTTCTTTATAAATTAAGCATTATCGTTTATATTCAGGTCGACAGCCCAAGCCTGATTGAAATTTTTTTGTTAGGTAGATCCAGAAAATTTTCCCTAGGAGCCGGTGTGTCAAATCACTATGTCAGTTTAAACTAGAACTGTTCAAACGGGACTAAATACCCCCGCTGGGATTTTCAGAGGTGCTAAATCATGAATATTTAATGGATCTTATTGTAAGAGAAGAGAGAAATGCTAAAACATTTTTAATGCAAATGTAATTGCTCATAATATTTTCATAAATGAAGCGAAGGCGCATCCTTATAAAAAAAACAGACTTAATATACGGACCAGACACGAATTATGAACTTTTTCTGTCAGTGACCTTGACCTTGCATTAATGGCCTTGGATCAAAGTCATGACAGAAAATCAGGTAATAAGCAATGTTTGTGTGAAGTAGTAGATTCAGGTTTAGCCATAAAAAAGATATGGACCAGACACAAATAATTTTTTTTTTCAAGTGACCTTGAACTTCCCCAAATGACCTTGCATCAAGATCATGACACACTCTTAGGTCATGAGCAGTCTTTGTGTGAAATGAGAACCTACCAAGTTCATCTACAAGAAAGATATGGAGCGAACACGAATTATGAAATTTTTCTTCAGTGACCTTGAACTTCCCAAGATGACATTGTTTCAAGGTCATGACACACCCTTAAGTCATGGTCAGTATTTGTGTGAAATGAGAACCTACCAATTTTATCCATAAGAAAGATATGGACTGGACACGAATTATGAAATTTTTCTTCCAGTGACCTTGAACTTCCCTAAGTAACCTTGGGTCAAGGTCATAACATAATCTTAGGTCATGGGCAATCTTTATGTGAAATAGGAACCTACCAAGTTTATCAATAAAAAAGATCTGGACCGGACATGAAATATAAAATTTTTCTTCCAGTGACCTTGAAGTTCCCCAAATGACCTTGGGTCAAGATCATGACACACACTTAGGTCATGGGCAATCTCTGTGTGGAGTAATAGATTCTAATGTTCCTCATTAAGGAAGATATGGATCGGACACTTTTGCATAGACAGATGGACAGCGACACAGACGGACAAGCTGATTCTTATATACCCCCAAACTTCGTTTTTTGGGGGGGGGGGGTTATAATAAAGTTTAATATTAATATTCCAAGGATCCAGATCCCCTTTGATCCATGCATGCCTTACCACAATTTGTTCAAAAGTAATCTGAAATTTGTCCAAATATTTTGAGTTGGCTTACTTTCGATTTCTCTCTCTCTATACAGGCATGTATATATTTCTCTAGACTTTAACTAAAGCGTTTAAAAATATTTGTTGTTTTTGGTTTTTATAAATTTATTTTACGTATAAACATACATGTAGGTGTCGGAACGGGGGGTTTAAAGTTAGACATCACATAGGTTATAAATAATGAGGAGTAGATTTAGCCCCCCCCCCTTTCAGCAGGCATTTTGCAGTGTAATCGAATAAGGGTAAGTGGTAGTGTTTAAAAAATGGTACTGAAAGAAGTTCAATCCCCCTCACATGATATAGGATTTCATGTTTGGACCCCCCCCCCTCTTCATTTTTAATTTGCTTCCGACATGAATGTAACATATTAAAAATTCACCAGTATTTTGTTATGACTCTAGAGTTTTATCTCCTTGTTAAAGACTTGATTTTCATGGCAATAAACTCTAGGGTCATAACAAAATTGAACTTCTTTCAGTACCATTTTTTCTTTCTTTCTTGAGCCACCGCCTCTTAAGGAAAATTTTCTGGATCCACCTAACAAAAAAAAAAATCAATCGGGCTTGGGCTGTCGACCTGAATATAAACGACAAGTAGAATTGATGCAGGCATCAAATCGGCCGCAAACAAAATTTAGCATTTGGAAAATTTATTTCACAATTTTGAAAGCGTGCATACAAGGAAAGCACGTCAAGATATTCAAAGGTGAAATAGTTTAATCATTTTTATTTCAGGTTTTCTCCAAAGCAAAAAAAAAATCAAAAATTAAATAAATAGAAAATTTACCACATTTGCTCATAATATATTATTTCAATGTAAAAAAAAGTAAACGTAGTCCGAAATATCTGACGTTTTCCAGGCTTTTTTTTTAACGATTTTAATATTTTAAGTTCTAGGAAAAGGTGATAAATAATAAGAATTTATTGTCATCAAAATGAAAATGTGGGCATCTCAAGATAAACCACATGCTGATATCCTGGATCTTTGTCACATGATAATGTCCATTGTTTCTGCATAATAGGCTATGCTGCAAGCTACGGTGCAAAATGTACAAAAACATTTTTGTATCATTTAATTTGCAGCTGTACAACATATTCAAAACAATTTTTAAAGTTGAATTCACAATGCACTTTTACTTTTACTATTATCCGGAAAACATTACGATTTCCTTTCATATCTTACACACTCCAAGGCTGGGGAGTATCTATTGTAAACTCTTTTTATATTAACCATAAATTATCAATTATCTGATGGGAAATTATAATGAAATTGAAACTTAAATGCAATAATTTATGCTAAGTTGAAAGCAAGTTTTTAAAATATTTCACCCATGATTTTGCTTGTTATCATTAAAAAATATTTTAAGTGCATGAACAAATAAAAAATAACGTCTCATTTCTTAATGTGCACTTTCTTACACAACCACAAATAGATCTGCCGCTGCTGCGACCGATAATAATGCTTAAATTATAAAGAAAATCGCTGTCATTTGAGTGTTTTAATGCAGGGAGAACATACTTTTGTGATATATGTATTGGAATGAGGTGGACGCGCTGGCGCGCCGAATACAATTAGCCATGTCAGTTACAGCTAATGAAAGTTTGACTGCAAATTCCATATCCCTAAATTGAGAAAAGCGAATGATTCTTTCTTTTCCTGATTATTTATAAATACAGGGTGTCCCAAAACATATGTTACACTTTTAAACCGTTATGAAAATTTACTGCCTCAAGCTACATTAATGAAATTTAGAATATATACTTAAATCTTTATAAATTTTTTGTCAAGCATACATTTTCTACAGTGTCTTTATCAATCATCAATATTTTTTCTTTATAATAACATAGGTCATTTTACAGTATGTTCCAAATTACGTCCCTTGGAATTAACATTGTATGAGTTCGATTTCTGAAGTTTTTTTTTACCAAGTTTTAAATGTAACATTTTAACAGTTGTCTAACAGTTTAGAGGTTTTCCCAGATTAAAATTTGGCTTCACCAAACACTAGAATTTAAGATTCTCTTTAACAACACTGTTAAAATGGAATTTGGTCTTCATCGGAAGACGATGCATCGATCTGTTAAATTCTCAGAGTCGGGTCTTATAAAAATCCAAAGGGCCAACTCTAAATAACGTCTAATTCCTGTCTCTTTCACATTCTGCATTACAGTTTTAAATCAAATTCGAGTATTGTATGAACGCTAGATTTACCAAAGGTGCTATCTTGATCATTCAGGACCCGTCTAAGTGATTTAATTTTTAAAATAAAGTTTCAGTAGAGTAATTACTCTATTAACGGTTTTAATGTTTTCTTTGGTGCGGGCACTCCTTGGTCTTCTTAGACCAAAATTACCAAATGTGTCAATTATGCTGCCTTTAACTTCAAACTCCCTCACAAATCTGTAAATTAGCATTCTGTTGGGCACTTACATTACAGGATGTTGTTTTCTCATGATTCTTATGACTAAAGTAGCAGATTTACAGCCATATTAAAGTTTGACAATTTCTATCAGCTGTTCACATGAAAGTTCCACATCAAAATATGATGACGTCATTTGATCATCATAATTACCTGAATATTTAACAGAATTTCATGAAAGTTTGTCAGATAAAATATATGCTAATACACTAGATGATGAAGAAATATTTTTGTGAATGCTTGTAATTTGATAAAGTTATAGATGATTAAAAGTGTAACATATGTTTTGGGACACCCTGTATGTATTACTATAGGCAGAAATGTAAAAAATACCCTTAAACATTATTCTTATACACTTTAGCTAAAGCTTTTTCACACTCGTTAGTCGCATTCTGTCAATAACAAATAAAAGCTGTTTGTCTGCACTTTGACCATCCCTGATGTTAGAAAAAAAAATGCGAAAGTCTACATTTTCTCGAGAATTTGCAGAATGTCTATTTTCAAAAATGTGTTACTATAAATAGAAATAGAAACCTCTGCTTCAGATTCTGTATTTCATATATGCTTTCTTTTACTTGTTGGTCACTGAATGCCAATAGCAATAAAACATACTGTCTGCAATTGCTCATCCAAAATGTGAGAAAAAAGTACAAAAAACTACATTTTTCCGATAGTTTACAGTACGTCTATTTTTAAACACATGTTACTATAAATAGAAATGGAAACCTCTGCTTATCATTCTTTATTTGATATAAGGCCTTCTTTTACTTGTTGGTCACCATATGCCAATAGCAGTTAAAAACAGACAGTCAGCAATTATTCATCCAACATTTTAGAAAAAAGTACAAAAAATGTCATTTCTCCGATAGTTTACAGTACGTCTATTTTTAAACACATGTTACTATAAATAGAAATGGAAACCTCTGCTTATCATGCTGCATTCCATTGAATGCTCTTTTGTTCTTGTCAGTCACATAATATCATTTACAGTTAATGACAGTAAGTCGGTAAATTTCCCATCTCTAATTTGAGAATTAGTGGAAAATCAACATTAAACAGTTAATTTCATATGTGTCTATTTTTAGACATTTGTACTATTTATAGAGATGAGAGCCTGTCCTCAATAATTTGTGAGATATTATACTATTCCTTGTTCTTATTGATGAAATATTAGAGAGATCCATATATTTATCATTTATGATTCAGTGGAGCTTTAAAATGAGGAAAAATTGACATTTTTCATCATTTTCTGAGACATGTCTATATTTAGGCATTTGAAGCTATAAATAGAAAACGGAAATCCCTAAAAATAATATGCATGGTAGTTATTGGTGTCCAGTCTCTGACATTAGCACATTGACTTTTACAGTACATTTCATAATTTTCTAGCAATGGCATCTTAAACTCTGCCCAAATTTCATTTTTTGGATTTTTCTGAAATATTTCTATTTTTAGATACATGTTACCAAAAATAGCATTGAGATCCCACTCCAATTTTTTCATGAGGGGACACTACTAATACTGACGTTTGACGACACGCATATGATTTGAAAAATTTCCGTAGACAATTTTTTTTATTTAACCTGAAATTTCTCAAAAAATGCCAAATTTTCCATTTTTCACATTTTGAGAAACTATGCTATTTTGCCGAACCGTTTTCTAAGAGTGGGGTCAATTCTGGAATTACTGGTTATACCGGTATGCACTGTATTTTTTAACAGTTGATGTTTTCTTATGATACAAAGATTTATATTTGAGTTCACTACATAAAGATAAAAATGCATTCATATTTCCTCAATTTTCATGTTTTTGTTTGGTCAAAAATGGCCGAAAATGGCCAAATTCAACGGATCCGTCTCCATGGCAACCGGGTGCACGTGGGAAACTTCTAACACCATATTTGCTGGTTTTGTACCAAGGTGCACCTGTGGTGAAAATTTCATCAAAATCGGAGACATGTCGTTTCCAAGATTTTTTGGTGCTTACAGAGAATGCATATTAATTGTCAACGGATTTCTTTTGTTTGCCTGAACATGATAAAGGAGCACACGTGGATGTGACTGGTTGACAGGGGATCACCAATACTCCATATCACCTAATCCACCCCTGATGTTTTTAGAGGTACGTATGTGCTCTGATCTTAATATGTATTGTTCCAATGCCCTTTTGAGCTTAATTTCTGTTCGTTATCTGCATTCATATTTCATAGTAAGGATACCTTGCTCAGTGGTGAAAATAATAAAATTGTTTTGCCCTGCATCATGCCAAACACGTTCATGCTGTGGATCAAAGATTCCAGCAGGGACGTCATGGTCTGTAAAGCCAACACTCCACTGGTACCTAACAAAAACACCATACACTGTGAATTGTTGTATATTCGTATTTTTCCAGACACTAATTCAGCAGCAATTGTAAGATAAAGCACCATGCCTTTTTACATGTACTGGAAGTTCACACTATGAAAAAACAATTAACAACTGCGTTTTGAAAGTTTATCCCAAACTTAGCACTTTGATATTTTGAATGAAACAATTTTTACAATATCCAGCACATCATCACAATGAACATAGCAATGTGTCGTGATGTTTCGTGTTAAAAAAATGGATTTTCATTGATTTTAAGACCTTTGCTCTAGTCTTTCTGTTTATTACTCTTGTAAAAAAACAATACACATGTATTATCAATTGCACCGACTATAAATCTTCAAATTTAATAGCCTAAACCACAAGCCTGTTCTTATTTAAAATGTACTCCAAGTGTCAAGAACACAATATGTTTTGAAATAAGTCATTTCAAATCTATATTGTAATATATATATATAGGTCACATTTATAAGATAATTCAAATCAAACATTTCAACAGAAAATTTCATACTTAAGACACAGTCATACTGGGACAAAAGAAGAAATACACATGTATATTAAGAAATTGCATGTAACTTATTCTTTGTAGCACATGCAGCACATGATCCTGACGCATGTTCACTATGTATGTCATTTACGTGTGTTTCATAATTTGCACAAAATCAAAAAATATTTCTTACAATCCTAACGGATTAAGAAAATTCTTCAATTATTATTGTTTCAGTGTGATTGTTTTTATTTTTTAGATACTAGTAAAGCACAAGTAGATAACTTTATATTCTCACATGAATGGTTTACTTCCTTGTCTGTGGACTATTGACCATCGACCTTGCAATACTGTGTTACTTGGTGTAAAGTTTATATCCGAAATTTCAGACATCACGTCAGAAACTTGGATCAGGTTGTTTGTATTTCCTATGGAAAAAGGTAAAGATAATAATGAAGCGAACGATCTCAATGTTTGTTTAGTTACATGTGTTAATTTTTTTTCATCTTTTTATTGAAAAATTTTAAGTTTGTTGCAGTTCCAGTCTGATTCATGATTTTTATACCAATAGTAACGTCATTGCAAGAGGACCCGTTGTTGTGACACACTTTGTCTTGAGGAGCACACACGCACTGTCCTTCACAATCCTCAGAGTCACATCGCCTCACTAATGATAATGTTCCTTGTGGCAATCTTTTGAACTTGGAGTGAACTATAGCACTCGATAATCCCACCTTAAAATAGGTTTAAGTAGAGGAAAGTTAAAATTAAGTCATGGTAAAATCTTAGATTTACAGTAAAACTCGTTTAGTACGAACACGGATATAGCGAATTCACGGATATAGCGAAGTTTTTCTGGGTCCCCTGCAAAATTCTTAACAAATATTTGTAAAATTTTACGGTTATAACGAAGTCTGATAAAACGAATTTACGGATATAGCGAACTGATTTTGAGTCCCGTTGTGGTTAATATAATGGAATTTACATTTTTTATAACGAACTTTCAAAGATTATTAAAAAAATGAGAAATTGAACTTACTTTATTTCCTTTTAGCATTTGTATATAAGATTCAATTCATAAGAAAACCTCAGTTATCGAAGATATTTCTCGTAATATTTGCTTCACTAACATAGTTGGTAGTAATACTTGAAGAAAAACATGGAGCGAATTCGCTATAATGGTTATACGAATTCGTTATACGGATATAACGAATTACGGATATAGCGAATTAAATTCAGAGGTCCCCAAGACTTCGCTATAACCGAGGTTTACTGTAGTAGTTTTTTTTTATACATAAAGAACAGTAAATTGATATTCAGTGATTTTACATACTTTGTTTACTGCCCATATACTTAGATATAAATAATCGAAGGTCGATATTTTCCTGGTAGAAATTCGGTATGTCTGAACTTTTCCTTCGTCGTGTTTGTCGATTCCTGTCGTTGTATGGTTTATTCTTTTTGGAACACCAGGCTCCTATATTTGAAAATTTAAAACTTCATTGAATATGAAAATTGAAAAAAAGAAATAGGGACAACTAAAAGAAACACACTTTCTTACAATATCGTATTCTCTAAAATAATACTCGAAATGGAGTCCTTTTGTTATCAAGATATTGAACAGCTCTTATGTTTTCATGTTCTAAATCTGGACACATCATTTTAGTGAAGTAAATACAGTTTACGATAAGGACCTTAAAAATAAGTTATAAGGGGTGAACTTTAGGGAACCCTAATTTTTCAACTGCTGTTAGAATTTCATTATAATTTATGTGATAGGTCAAACATGAAAAAGATAACCTTTATAATTTGTCAAAATGTAATTAAAAAATCAGATGAATGCTGATAATTCTGTTCTTCATAAGTCAAAAGTGTTTTTTCAATAGAATACAAATAACAATATGAACTGGTTCTAGCTGAAAACAAAACCCTTCATTTCTGCAGCGATAGGTCCATTAACAGGCTTCAAATTGTTTTACAAGCAATATTAGATGAGCACAAAAGCAAATACATTAATAAAATGCTTAATTTTTTCTCCAAGGGAAATTAAAAGTATTCAGAATTGATTTAATATATGAATCTATGAATTTCCAAAGTAAAAGTATCATAATTTCTCACAGCGTTCAGATCAGCTCCCATGAATGACGAACCAACATTGAAAAAGTAGTGTGTGATATCCGAGTGAGCGTCAGAAAATCCCAACCAGGCAAGGTTCACTGCATATTTCCACCACGTCATGAAACCAGAAACATGGCGACTTAATTCTACGTCAACAGCATGGTCGGTCTGCACCGCAAACATACCTTGTGCACAGAAGAACGCTATTGATATCAAATCCGATGAAAAATAAAACTTTTTTGCTAAACAAAAACTACATTTAGCTTACCTCGGCTAGGAGGAGTACTGTCAATTTGAATTCCAGTAGAAGTGCTTGAGGAACACATTTGAGCTCCATTACAGGATATAAGGTTGACGTAGTAAGTAACTCCATCATGCAATTTAAGACCAGTGAGTACAAAATCTCTTGCAATTCCATTTGCCTATCGAACAAGAGTAAAGGTCTTTTTCCTGCTTTAACAATACAAATAAATCGAAGGATGGCTAAGACACAGTTCAATGAAGATTCAGCTTACTTGGGTAGAGGACAAATTAAATTCACCACCGATGTGAGATTTCAATGACAGGTACTGTCTTTCTATGTGTGATTCAGGATCTTCTACTTTCCACTCAACTTTTACTGCTGATCTATAAAATTGTGTATTTTCAACAAGCCCAAACTTTCTAGAGAATTTTGGACCACTTGTTATTTCAGGAGGAGTTTCATCAACGATGAATCCATTGGACACACCGTCAGCAAACAATCCTGAAATACATATTAAAATATTATCAATGTTCCCTAATGAAACAGTAAACATTTATTTAAAACGAGTGGCTAAAGACCTTTTTGTTAGGTACCTGCTTTGTTATATGCTCTGACTGTTATGTATATACGCTTTGACAATGGTAGTTGCTGTGAAAAATTATACGCTGATGCCTCTTCAACTAAATGTACTTCTCTCTCGTGTAAAATGTCTTTCCCCCCAGGACTGGTCCCAACCCACCAAACATAGTGGGATATCCCTGACTGGGGGTCAGTGAAACCATTCCACGTGGCACCAATCCAATTTCTATTGCCATTAAAGATAATGCAGGCATTTTACTCAAGATAAGAAAACCCATTTTTTAAATTTGAAATTTATAATCAAGTTTGAATGTTCTACATCTGCTCACTTAATAGACTGGTATTCTATATCATTAGCAGAAGTTCCATCTGTAACCACTCCCACATTTGGAGGACTATTGTCCATGATGACGCCATCAGAGTAAGCTGTGGTACAAAACTCTGCGGTGTTACAGGCTGTTACCGACGTATAGTAGGTTAAACCCGAACCAAAATGGACGTAATCTACCGTCATTTCTAAAATAAAAGAAAAGAAAAACAACTTCTACATTTCTTTTTTTAAGTGTTTTGGTTGTCAAGCGATTAATTGGTATGATAAGAAGTCTGAAAAATTCGATAGTTTAAATTATAAATCGGCAGTTCATCGAGCAATTGACATAAATAATAGTTCAAACAATAAGCCTATGCATCACCTTCTACAAGACCAACATTCTGATATCCAATGACATCATCACAACTAGGACATGTTCCAACAGCAACAGAAAAATCTTTGATTGACGAATGAGGGTCATCGAACCCCGTCCAAACAACTGTTAATCTGGACATATCGGTTTGATAATCTATGTCCACTGCATTACTTCCTGATGGCGAAATCTCTAGCACTTGACCTTGGATAGGAGGGGAGAGATCAACTGTTATGGCCCAGGAGGTCGCTAATGACATAAGTACAGCCTTGTTGAAGGCCTGAATACATAAAATATTGATGCGTTAAGAAAATGAAATGCATACAATTCATTATTCTAGAATGATAGTTTTACGATGATAGTAAACCTTGACAGATATATAGTATGCATGTCCTTCTTTGACATCGAATCTATTGGTTTCTTTGTTGATTCCACATTCGGTATCCTCGCGGGTGAAGCCCATTATATCGGAGTGTCCTGGTTTGGAGCCAATAGCCCACATATAGAAGTTTAAACCACTCTCTGGGTCTAGAAACACACCCTTCCAGCTGTAAAGTATAAAATAGATCAAAGCTTTCTTGACATGATTGTAATCTTTCTTGGCGTTTTGACACATAAATAAAGTAATCAACTAAATGAATGATTAAAGAATCTTATTCCTAAGTATATAATCACGAATAATAATTTACAAACCCATTCTCTTTGTTACAAGATAAATGAAAAAATCTGGAGATAAATCTGTTACTGTTATGATTTGAATGTATTTTTTTTAAATTAGGCATGATTTAATGTTATAATACAGTATACCATGCTTCGATTTCCGAGTAAGATGCAATATGACGACCAGTTATAATTATCGGTTTATCAGTTTTTACAGGAGAGCTGGTATCAACGGTGACGGGCGAGGATGATTGGACAGTTGTTCTATTGGCAAAATCAGTTGCTGAAATTATATGAATTTAATTACTAGAATTCAAAACCCATGATATTGTCATTTTAGTTGTATGATAATTTACTCTTCAGTGAAGGATATTGTCCTTTATACTGTTTGATAACTTTAAACCCTAGATGCATTACCCTTTATTGTGGCATAATACGTGTGGCCACTATGAAGGGTTAGACCGTGGATAGCCTTGTGGTTGACAACGCCAACATCTATGAATGCAACGATGTCACTTCCGCCAACAGTGGTACCTGAATATAGTTTATTGACACATAAAATACCTGTAGTTTATGATGTATTAAACATGATCTTTATTTTTAAAAATATCATTCATGGTTTAATAACCAATTCCAAGCTGGTAATTCTGGACTCCGAATGCATGAGGAATTGTCTGAAATTCTTCAACATCTTCAAACGATTCCCATGATACGTACATATCAGTTGTGGATATCTGCAATACCATAATAGCAAAGGTTACGTAAATCTATTTCATTACACATATAAAAATCATCTTGACAGAAAGTATCCCATCTAAATGAAAAAGGTGAAGAAAAATTTAAAATATTCTGAAATTAACTTGGTATTGCTGTCCTTGTTTCCCAATCCAAACTTTTCCTGTTGACGGGGGCGTGAGATCCACCACAATACCATCACTGCACTCATTTACTTCTGGTAGAACTTGTGTCCATTTCTCATGTTTAATTTCAGTATATTCCGTATGAATGCATACAATATAACGCTGTCCGTGTTCGAGTTCACCGTCATTAAACTTAACATTGATAAATTCGTGCTCTAATAAAAAAAAAATAAAAATAAATTAAAGTAATATACACAATTTTGGTTGTAAGAAGAAGTGTGATGATTCAACTATATAAGTATTTTAAACAATGACTTTATAATAGCGACCAAAGTTAAGCGTCAAGCGATTTATAAGGAAAGCTTAAGTTATTCCAACCCAGGTTATATCAGTATACCAGTATATCTTGGGTAGTTATTAAATCATTCCATTAAAATATCAATAAGGTGAAAATAAAATCACTAAATCAAGATACTGTGCATACAGGATATTATCATTGCTACTGCTGCAGTTTGCGTTAATGGTTATTTATTAATTTTTTGAGAATTAAAGAGGACATGGTCTTCGACGCTAGCATATTGTATGAAGCGCGTTAATGCACATTTTAAATAACTTTACCATCATCATATTATTCCTCTTAAGGTGATGATGAATCCATAATTCCTTTTGAACATGTTTAACCTAATAAAAGACATGATTTATAGGTCCAAACCTGTTTTTTCACATTTGATGGCATCTGGATGGCTACACGGATCCCTGAGTGACAAAGAGGTTAAAGGTTTGTAGTAAGTAGTAATATCAATATTTCTGGCCTTGATTACTGCTACAGTATAGGACCTATAGCGTAGGGAAGGCCATACAGCTGATATATAGTTCTTGCTTGGTGTGTAGTCCATATCAGGATAGGTCCATCGAGCATTTGTTTGTAGAAGAATAGCCTCACCATATCCATCTTGAAAAAAAAATGTGTGTCTTAGATAAAAGTAATCACCAATATTAACACTTCTGTGCAATTTAATCATTCTTGGTCCTTTTCGATAAGATTTGATAGCTCCAGAACAAACATTTCAAAAATTTAACTAATTTTTAAAAAAATGACAGTTTACGTATTTCTTTTTGTACTTCAGAGAATATAATTAAAATCTAAGATTTATTCCTTTTGCACAACTGATTTTGTTTGATATATACAGCTGTACTTCTTTACACAATTTTCTTTTGGATTTCCTTGTACTGTGTGGGTATGAAAATAAATTGCATTCATAGATGAAAAAGTTGCTTTTAAAAGTCCTTTGAACGCAACTAATAAATGCAGGGTCTTATTGGAAGAAAACAGAAAGTATGCAAAATAATCCTTTGTTGCCTCCACCAAAATATGTCTAAGATATTGCAAACTCGGCGTTTGGTAGTAAACAATCAATCAATTATTTTTTACGATTTACAGTTTAATTTATTAAAGAAATCAAACAAATTATTTAGGGAAAAATATTTGTCCAATTTCATTAAATCAATCACTGCAAATTACTGCAGCAAAATATTTTACTACATGTGATGGTGCCGAAAATTTCTGGATTAAATAAATAAATAAAAAACCTCTACTTGGATCTTGTGCCCCAACAGCGTCAATGACAATGTTCGGTTTAATAAGCAGAGGGTTAAAAGCGCTACAGTCCCTGATATCGGCGGAAACTGTGGAGTAAAGTCCCGCTTTGTTGTATCCTCGCACTGTCAATCGACGACATTTCGAAAAGTCCAAATTTCCAGTTAATGGTATGGTGAATTCCATCTACAATATGTCAAAAATTCTAAGATTTAGTAGTGATGACATATTTAAAATGTTTAAACGATCGAGGTCTTTAATTAGCATCATAGTAAACAGTAAAAGTTTTACTCCAGAGATTAAGCTATACTCGTTTGAACTATACAACTTTCAAGCTGAAAATAATCATGCAAAAATTATTATATTTGCTATTTTTGATATAATCCAAACCTCTATTAAATATAATATAAATCAAACCTAAAAAGGAAGAGAGTTTTGTGTGAATTATACAGATTATAGTTTATACCAATCATCAAAATCAAAATTTAAAAACAGAATTCTACTTTTATGTCATACAACCTATTTGTACTGTAAACCGATTTTTTTTGTTATTCTTAAAGACTGTAGTATGAGCATTCTGAATTTTAATAGACAAACATAAATGAGTGTATAACACTCATCTGTATATTAAATCTATCTGTATTACTGAAACATTACTGTATAATTAAATAAAATTACTATTCTTAAATTATTATATAAACAAAAACTAAACATTTACAATATTTTTGTAAGAATGAATATTATTGAAATGAAGGGAATACTTACATGAAATTGGCCAGTTTTGACTGTATAATTTTTAAGATCATGCAAAGGAGTGTGAAGTCTCCCAATATCTGATTGATCTGTTATCGCCCATTCATATCTGTTTATAACACCGTATTTTTCTTTGGGTATTTGTATGTCTGGATCCGCAAACATATCCATGAAAACCTTTAGCTAGATCGAAACAAAAGTTCAAGGACTAAAATATATTTATTTTGACTTAATTACACGAAATGAAACAAGAGGCCCATGGGCCACATCGCTCACTTGATTAGCTTTGACCATTCTGTTCTTTACCAGAAAAAAAGTGCTCATTTTGAAAAAACATCCTTCCATGGGCACACATAAATTTGAGAAGAACGAAAATGTGAAAAGTTTCACGCACTTCAGAAAATCTTGATTGCGAAATAAATTTACTGGTCACGCACTTATCATTGCTCTTACCTTTTCGGTAGATGATGAATTTTCAATAACAACTCTCAATTCACCGGTTACGGGTGGATTGGCTAGGATCATCACGCCATTGCTATGCATCGGCAAGTAACATATATCCGTAGCGCAAAGTTTCACCACAAACCGATACCACTTACCAGGATCTAACAGTAGTCCAGTTACATGTGCCTGCTGATGACCATGATTGTATGTAAAGTCTTGAAAGACAGTCCAATCATCTGGAAAACGTATGGAGATGATTTTAAATAGTACTTAAAAAATTTTATATATGCAAAGTAAGGATAAAAGTAAAAAAATAAAGAGTGAAGATAACGAACAGTGATCGGTCTAAGAGAATTCCTTAAACAAAAAATTCTGGAAAGGGGGCACAAGCACTGTAACCCATTGAAATTTCAGAGGTGAGATCAGGTTCCTAGGAGAAGTAAGCATCCCCTGTCTACTGGTAACATCCGCTGTGAATCCTATTTATTGATCATGTAGACGGAACTTCCCTGGTAAAGTTCAGTATAAAACAATGGTTTAACAAATGATATATAACAAGTCGGCTTAAAAGAATTTACAAAAAGCTTGACTTCAAATCCTTGTAGTCGCCCGCAAGGCGCAGTGATAAAAGGGTCTGCTCTAGAGTTGCAAAGTAAGTTGTTGATCCTTACGTCGAGGGTTTGAATCTCACTGTGGGACGTGGAAACCGGTCCTTCGGATGAGTCCTTTGTTGCAGTAGGTGCTGGCACAAAAAACACCCTCACTGCTATTTTTTCTACATAAAAGATATAGTTGATGGTGTAAGTGAAACACTAGTACATGTAATGACATACCGCCATATGGTGACTGTCTTTCGATTGAATAGTACATATCAGGTGTAAAGAATAGAGTTTCCTCAGGAATTATCCAATATCCACTCAAACTATCGGTGGAAGACTGGAAGTCGGTATCGTTATTGCAGTTACTGCGAATCTCCTAAAATGTAAAGTTGCATATTATTCATTGCATAAAAAATATTGCATGCTACAAATCCCGAATGACTTCATTTTACAACAAGAGATGAAGGCTCAAAGGCAGATATGGGCCCCAAAGGGCTGATATAACATATGATATTAGTTTTAAGTGGTATTCTCTTTATCATATATTCAAAATATGTGTTCACTCAAAAGTCAATAATAACTGATTTGTGTCTTATGACTTTTTTCTTTAAAACATACTGAGTCAATTTTAGATCATTTCAAAACTTTTCAATTCAAAGAATTTTTATACATGAATTGTATACATGATTGTATACATATTGCAATAAAATTGAATAATTTAATTTGAACTTTTTTAAACATTGCTTTGATTTGGATTTTTCCTATGTAGGAGGTCATGTGGCCTCCCTTAAATCAGACTGTGCTGTGGAATTGGTGTCTCGGTGTTTTAAAATTTCTTAAACTGATTTAGCAATAAAATTTTGATTTCACCGAAATTATTTCCACACCACCAAAAGTCAATATTGATGGAAAAGTAACTTACCCAGTCGTGATGAATCACTGATTTAGTTGAGTTTATTTCTGGAATGAGAAGACGAAATAAATTTTGTTTAGAAGTGTAGAATGAAAATATATCG
>NW_026925097.1:0-25230 GCF_032062105.1 Saccostrea cuccullata
CATGTCGGTAGTTGGAAAAAAATAATTATAGCTCAGATATTTCCGGGTTAATCCACCATCCAAATGATTGTTCTACGCTTCATTTCTGAAAAAAATACTGCGTTTGAAAAGCTGAACTAGTAATAAACTTGTATCTTTGACAGAAGGTAAGATATTTTGCATCACTATAAAATAATGCCTCCAAATTAACTAAAATATAAATTACTTGAAAGTCAATATTTACATTTGCTTTGTTTTACTAGTAAGTCAACAGTGGAATTGATTTGGAAACCATTTTTGTGTATACTCACGCGTAGAAATATACACGGAGAAACGTGCGCTAACGTGACGTCACAATGAGACTACAGCGACGTTAGAAGAATGCATCAAAATAGGACGGCGAGAAATTCAAATATTGAGTTCATTATTGATGCTTTAAGACACGGAAAATGTAAATATAAGGGATGTTTTTAAGTTTAGTGTGAATTATTGATGTGTGAATCACACAGACTTGCACGTGGGCATATATTTCGCGTTAGCGCTTCATGAAATATGCCTACGTGACAAGTCTGTGTGATTCACACACCAATAACTCACACTAAACTTAAAATTATTGATGTGTGAATCACACACACTTGCACGTAGGCATATATTTCATGAAGCGCTAACGCGCTTAATGAAATATGCCTACGTGACAAGTCTGTGTGATTCACACACCAATAACTCACACTAAACTTAAAAACATTCCTTAAATAAAATAAACTACCAATAATTATTTAAATAAATTCATTTTATTTTTTCGACTGCTTATTATCTAAATTCATTGACTTAAATTCAAGTGAATTACTCTTCTAGTATTTTTTCACCAACTCACCCAAATGTTATTGGTTTTTAGTTGCAATCATGGATAAGTGCTATCAGTGCATAAGGATTTTATAGGATATTTTGAAAATTTTATGCTACTATACCAAAAAGCGCAACAAAAAAGCACTACATTCTTAAACTTGATGCATATTAGTAGGAAATTAAGTTAAACATGAATAAGAAGAGATCTTAGTTTTTTTTTGGCTTTCCTGCTAACCTAAGCAAAATGGAAACGAAAAAGGAAGTGAATAGAGACTATATGAATGCTAAATTACCGTCAGTTTAAGGTCACCGTGGTGTTTGTATATACATATTACATGTATCTACACTGTGATACCATCTTGACTACTATCTTGACTATGAAAAGGAAAGGAAAAATTAGATCATTGGTAGAAATTTTAACTATTTATAACAGACCTTTCATCTGTTTTATTTATAACTAAATTTAAATTTGTTTTATTGCAACCCCTTTTAAAAACTTTATTGCTTTTTAAAAACAACTTAAGTTAAGATTTTCAAGGAACAAATACATTTATATCTTCAATATCAAGACTGTGAGACTGCTTGATATTATCCATAAGGAATTTATTTTTGATTAAGTATACTTGCTTTCAATGTACCTAGATTCTCCGCTGTTTTCAGGGAAATACCACTCCGCTGAAGAGTCAACCAACTTTGTCATCCTTGACTCATAAATTTTCGATATTTGGTAGATGAGTTTGAATCAATGGATGAAAATTTAGCAGCTCTCCTATTCATTCTAATATCTGGTGAGTTTTTTTCTTCGAAAAACCTAAAAATAAGAGCAGTAATTCAGTTTAACTTTTTTTTAAAAAATAAAAATTATAAATGTGATTGAATAAGCCTTCAATGAATGCAAATTTAGAAATTTTTAAAATAATGAACAGAAAACTGTACTATCAAGTAAGTTCTGATCAAAATGTCATTCCACTCAGTGAACAATTCTCAAACGGAACGTAAAACAACATACAATCAATCAATCAATCAATAATCGGAATTTTGAAGATTTGTTAAATGTATTGATACATTTTTAATTCATGCAGTCTTATAAACGTTATGAACGTTACTATTACCGAAATCAGGTTTGTAGTTTTATTTAATAAGTACATTAATAAAAATAAAGAATAAATCATTTAAGATAATTGAAAATCAGTCATGGAGTACATGTATTGTAAAGGATATAATAAGATCTATCACATTAAAAAGCACTTTATACTGTGGGAATTATAGGACAGGTTCTCTTGTCTGCATGTTTGAACCATAAGGGGTGGGTGGGCGTATGATGTTTTTAACAATAGTCCGTTTGCATTTTCCAAATTGTTAAGATTTTTTATGCCCCCGTAAACGAAGTTTCGGGGGCATATAGTTTTTGTCGTGTCCGTCTGTTTGTCTGTCTGTCTCTCTGTTTGTCTGTTTGTCCGCAAAAACTTTAACCTTGCCCATAACTTTTGATTAAGTGGAGCTATGACATTCATATTTCACATGTGTATTCCTTGTGACAAGACCTTTTTTGGGGTACCACCAAATTTGACCTTTTGACCTTGACCTTGGAGTTTGACCCACTTTTACACAAAAATTTTGAAGATTTACTTTGACCATATCTTTTGAACAGAACCTACCAGGACATTAATACTTGACATACGTATTGTTTGTGGAAAGACCTTTCATTTGATACCAACAACCTTGACCTTTTGACCTTGACCTTGGAGATTTTTGTACTTATGAAAAAACTTTAACCTTGGCTATAACTTTTGAACAAAAAACGCTATGGCATAAATACTTCACATATATAATTCTTGTGAAAAGACGCTTCATAATATACCAAGAACCTTGACCCTTTGACCTTGACCTTGGAGTTTGACCTACTTTAAATATACAACCTTGACCATTATTTTTGAAAGGTTAGAACTAGGGCTTTCATAATTCACATGTGTATTCCTTGTGACAAAATCTTTTTTGGAGTACCACCAAATTTGACCTTTTGACCTTGACCTTGGAGTTTGACCCACTTTTACACAACAATTTTGAAGATTTACTTTGGCCATATCTTTTGAACAGTATATACCAGAACATTAATACTTGATATATAAATTGTTTGTGGAAAGACCTTTCATTTGATACCAACAACCTTGACCCTTTGACCTTGACCTTGGAGATTTTTGTACTTATGAAAAAAAATTAACTTTCGCTATAACTTTTAAACAGAAAGTTCTAGGGCTAACATACTTAATATATGTAATCCTTGTGAAAAGACGCTTCATAGGATACCAAGAACCTTGACCCATTGACCTTCACCTTGGAGTTTGACCTACTCTTAAAATACAACCTTGACCATAATTTTTGAAGGGTTAGGACTAGGGCTTTCATACTTCAAATATGTTAACCATGGTCATAATCTTTGAATAGGTGATGCTAGTGTTTTATATTTCACATTTGTATTTCTTGTGAAAAAGGCCTTACTTTAGGTACCAACATATTTGATCTGCATTTGAGAAAGCTTAACCTTCGCTATGTTGCCATACGGGGGCATCAGTGTTTCACAAACGCATCTTGTTTTCTTAAAAATGGATGAAAATGTTCAGTATTCAAATCATGCTATAAAAATCGTTATTAAAATTTGAAAAAAAAAACAAATGTAGGACTTATTTATTTCAAATATTCATTTGTTTTGAAATAAACTTTACATTTTTAACACGGTTGATTTTTTTCAAAGTTTATTTAAACATATTAAACTTCCCAAAGGGCAATAAAAAATATGATTTGAGTACATTTTGTGAAATTTCCGTGATATGTAATATACAAAGTACAGTATATAGAAAAATTTAAAAAATCCTTTAGGGAAGTTTTCTTGCTAGAACTGTTATGCAATGAAGGATATTGAGATAACGAACAGTCTTCAATATCAAAGTCCATAAAACAATACAAATTAGGAGCAGAGTAAACACAGACCTCCAAAACATCAGAGGTGGGATCAGGAGGCATGGAGGAGTAAGCATCCTCTGCTAACCGGTTACACCCGCCGTGTGCTCCTTGTCATGATCGGGAAATAACGGAAAATTCCGTCGTCAGTTCAATGTATCAATAATGGTCTAACGATAAGTATAAAAAACGTCAGCATTTGACTCAATGATAAATTGTATTTGCTGACAAGGTCATTGTTTCGACCATAGAACCTACGAAATGATGACTTTAAAGGAGACTGCTTATATTTTCTTTTCATCAACTTGTTTGTCAATAATTTACCTCGTTTTAGAAATGGTACATACGTAGAGCACGCTCTTGCGTATCGAATCAACTGAGATATATAAACTCCGTATACAGATGATGAAGGTATATCGCTGCATTAATAAGGGAAGTTGACAATAGAAACGTTAAATTCATCACGTTTATCATAAAGCTTGGTTGTTAGATTACCATTTACATCTTTTTCAAGTAAAATATCCAAATACATGTATGAAACAAATGTGTCACATTTGGAATGTGGTATGTATTATTTGGTATGTTTTATCTCAAACTCACCAGGATATCGTATCGACATAAGAATGGAAATCAATTATTAATTCACAATACGTCGTCGATTTATCTAAATGTCAAGTTATAGGCCACAGCAATTGGTGTTTTTTTTCACGCATAAGATTTTGCAAAAATTCTGCTTCATATGAATATAAAAATAGGAATGCTAATAACAGGGAGCAATTGGTATCCATGGGGATTAATTCATCAATTGTTATATGTTCTTGAACATTCGATTTGTCGTATTTTCATAAAAAGGGGGAAAAAGAATTGGAAGTTTGATGCAACTTTACTAACAATATTTTAATAAGTACGATTGTATACCGAGCGTATCGTGGTTTTGTTGAAAGAAAAGAATCCTAGATTAGAAAACTGAAAAATGTACGGAAGTATCCACTGAAAGCGGTCATAGAGAAACGAGGTTTAATTTGATACATTTTTTGTAATAAAACACACAAGGAAGGTAACATAAAAAATCACTCATAAATATTACATTAGCTAGATTTTATTTAAGACATATATACAGAAACATTCAAAGCAAAGAACTATGACTCTTAACAAATTTATTCCCCTATCATAAAATATTTTTTAACGTTGGAATGAAACTGTTTTGAATTCATGCAGCAAATCGAAAGTATAGACAGAAAACAGACGGACGTAGAGGTAGCCGGACAGACCATTACCCCTGCGAAATGATCAAGAATAATTCTTGAACTTTTAAGAAAAGTTCATGAATTATATTCTTGAATCAGCTCATGAATTGTTCATGAAGATCCCATGAAGTTAAAGTTGGACACTCATGATTTCATGGATTTTATTCATGAAAACCAAGTTCAAGAATATTCAAGAATTATTTCTTGTTCATGAGCAAACTTGGATTTTTTAAATGCCTGCAAAATGATCAAGAATAATTCTTGAACTTTCAAGAAAAGTTCATGAATTATATTCATGAACTTTCAAGAAAAGTTCATGAATGATATTAATAGGTTCAATGCATTTTCATGAACTATTCATGAATAATTTGTAAAAGTTATTTAGGAATGTTCATGAACTATTCATGAATGTTCTTGCTTTCAGTAAACAAAATGTAATAAGTTATGCAAAATGAAAAAATGTAAAAGAAAATATTCTAATAGCATCTTGAAAGATTTCACAGAATTTTTGTTTTCCAATCATGGTAACAAAATCTTTGTTCAAGTAAACAACTCTGTTAAGTGATAAAGATAATAAATAAATTATGTAGTTCATTCCTAATAAATTATGAAAAATTTCAATTCAAATGCGACTCTTTGCAGAATCCTTAACTTTACTTGGTCAAGAGGAGAGTGGGTTCCTTAATCAGCCTATTTCAAAGTGTATGCCTAAAATGGAATGATTTTTTATCCAAGTCTCACTGTCTGGCAGAAAAGTGTGTTCAGCAATAAATAGGGCATCAGCTAAATTTGGGCTTTCAAGGATTTTGAGCAGAGGTGGTCAAATAAAAAAATCTTATTGGCTTTCCCTGTGGAATTTTCAGAATTTCATCACTTGGATCCTTTGATCGATTACGAATCATATTTTCATTCCTTTCTTTTGTTTTTCTTCAAGAGCCTGCATTTTTTATATTCTTTTTTTTTTTTTGGCAGCCAGAGTTTTTTAATCTTCTGATCTCAACTCATCATGATTATCTGTGAACTGCTTCTCTTTTCCCTACAAGAACAAAGATTTTCTGAAAATGCTCATAAATGTGAAAACTTAAGACTTGCATATTTGTTTCATTTAATTCTGCATCATAGGCACTGCCACATTTTAAAGCATTCCGAGCGGGAGTTTAGCCTGTTTCCTTTGCCCGCCATGTTCAAGATGTTATAATAGGTGAACAGGATGAATGTTTCAATCTTTAATTATTAAATGTAACGTAATTTGGTTGGATCCTTACTCATAACAAAGTTTGACAAAATTTTCATTAAAAAGGACATAACTGAACTCTTAAAAATAGACAGTAACATCTTGACAAATATCTCACAGATTCAGCGATTGCCTCCATTTTTTTGTAACTCACTACTAATATCTGCAGTTATGAAGTAAATTGATCCTCTGGATATTCCTTCTTCGTATTCTGTTATTTTCTTCAAAGATTGACAAAGAATGACTACGCTAATAATCCTCCCACTCTACCAATTCACTTTCCAACGTCTCGCGCGTTTCAAAGTTTGCAACTTTTAAAAAGTGTCATGCAGAGCTAATTAAGAAATAGTTTCGAATTGCCAAGATTTTTGTTAAACAAAAAATAACAAACACTATCTGAATGATTTTTCACTGAAATTATTTTTTTAAAATTAATATAAGTTATATCATTTATTGAATTGGATTTTTTTTTACATTATACCTGTAGAGCCATAGTTTCGTATTCAAGTATGGCCGCCTCCATATCAGAGGACAACAAATATCTCTTGCAACCACTCTCCCTCAAACTGAGTACCCTGAGCTATGAAAGTGTATAGGAAAATAGACTACAAAATACGAATGTGGTTCATGTCATAGCTTCTTCACAACCATGCAGTCTGTGCTGTATCATTTACACACGATGGACAGAAAAATGTGACTTTATAACAGCATCAAAATATAAAGCTTTTCGGCCGGTAACTGGAAAAACCCGAAACCCCCCGATTTTTGGAGAATACCCATACAGGAGGGGTGAAACCCCAATAAAGTGGTGGAAACCCCATAAAATTTAATGTAATGGGGTACTATAAGGCCTAAGGTGATGTTTAATTGAATGATATTGACATCCGTAAATTTTTATAGCCAATTTTACCTCAGAATCGACGGGTTTCTTCTTGTCTTGATATACTGCACACCACGCCCGATCTAAATTCGCGATCGCTGAAGTCGTTTCGAGTAATCCGTGGAAATAATTACTGTAATCTTGATCAATATGAATATTATATTATGTATGAATATTATTTTAAAAAAAAATTATTTGTAAGGAAACCTTAAGAATATAAAAGAAGTATGAAATATTTATCATGTTGAAAGACATTACAGTGCAATGTTTAATTGATTTTTTTTTTTATGAATTTAACTAGTCCATAAGGCATTAATCAAGAAATAAAGTCATTTCTATAAATTCCAATTATTTATAATATGTAATTAAATTAAATTAATTAATGAATGAATCTGTTAATGTAATTATTATAATGAAAGACATTACAGTGAAATTTTTAATTGAATGGTTTTCTTTTCATGAATTTAACTAGTCCATTAATCAAGGAATAAAGTAATTTTTCTCAATTCCAATCATTTATAACATGTAATTAAATTAAATTAACTAATGAATGAATTTGTTAATTTATTTAATTTTTAATTAAGGTGTTTGTTTTGAAATTCAGTATTCATTCATTATTATTTTCCAGTTAATAATGTTTTGTTTTAATGTTTTTGGTTCTGTTTTTTTTTGGGGGGGAGAGTGTGTTTTTTTTTTTTTTGTTTTGTTTTTTTTGTTTTTTGGTTTGTTTTTTGTTTTGTTTTGTTATGTTTTTTATGCAAGTAATAGAAAAAAATATACTCATTGATATGAGAAAGCAACATGTATCCATTACAATGAAATTATTAGAATCCAGGTCTATGAAATAAAAAACTATGATAAAAAAATAATAAAAATGTGCATGTTGCATATGTGAATCCTTGTACAGTTGGTATTGTAACATTATTGTGAGAATATTATTCACACCTCAGCTAGCTCTGTTGTTTTGTACTGGGATAGACAGGCACCCCTGTGTGTGTACATGCACTATATACACAGCTGTTGACACTTGGTCAACTTGATAATAAACACCTTTTGTTTAAACACCTGGGTTCCCAGCTAGTCTGACCAACCCCCCTCTGGCAGGGCATGTGTATATACATTGAACCTTTACTATTCTCAATTGTACAGTTATGCTTTACAGAATTTCATTTTAAGGACGTTAGCACACACATAAGGAAAATATGAATTTTTGATAATTTTGATAATTCATGACAAATTAATAAATAAAGACCTTTTAAATTAGTAATAACTGAAAATATTCACAGTTTCCTTATGTTCCCAGCTCTAGCCACGTGGAGGCCTCCTTAAGTGTAGAGCCATGATTTGAATTTTGAAACAAAAATATTAAAACCAAAGGACCGAAAGATGACCGAAAGATAAAAAATAAAAAAAAACTTTAAAAATATTTTAAAAAAACTTAAAGATACTGGATCATTATTCCTATTCAATCTTTTGTTCATATATAAAGATATTACAGCCAAATGAAAGTAATATACATGAAATAAAATACCATAATAAAAATTTTAGAGAAAGGAATTTATAATTTAATTAGCAACATTTAAAAAAACAATAACATTCCTAACCTAACCTAACCCAACACAACACAACACCAAACAGTATTCACTGGTCTGCACCCGTCTGGCGGGGGAGGAATACTGCCTGATACTAGCCCTACTCTAGAAAAAATAATAAATATACAATCTTAAAAACATTTTTGGTTTTGTTTTTTGGTTTAAGACTGACTGATTATTGGCCTCTGATCTACTGTATTTTAGATTTTTTTAAAGTTGTAGTCCTGTCCACTTTTTTACGTTTTTGTTGACCTATCTTTTTACCTAAGGTACGTGGTCTAACTATAGTGGTAGTACCGTCAGTTGATGTAAGCGTAAAATTACATAAAATACCTGTGCTTGGAGATGATCAAATAATTTCAGTTATCTTTCAACCAGTTCAAGCAGACATTTTTCATAGTTAAAATTCCATCAAAACTTCAGTTCTTTTATTTTGTTGTGTGATTTTTTTTTTCTTCTGTTTTTTTCTTTTATTTCATATATGTTATATAATTTAAAGACAATCCAAAATGTAAACAACTGATGTAAAAAATTTTTTTTTCTAAGAAAAGAACATAAAAAAGTTACTTTGAAATAAAATATCTAATATTTGAAAATTGATATATTATTTTAATTTTCTATTTATTTCAGGTTTCAGTATTTTCATCTTTTGACTTTGATTTATTTTTTGTTCTCTTTTTAACATATATTAAGTAATTATTATTATGTTCCCCAAACGAAGTTTGGGAACATATTGTTTTTACTCTGTTTCTTATTATGTTCCCCAAACGAAGTTTGGGAACATATTGTTTTTACTCTGTTTCTTATTATTATTATTATTAAGGTCTTCCGACTTCCTTCGGAAGACCTTATTGTTTTCCGTCGGTTTCCTATTATTATTATTCTTTTTTCATAGTTATGGCGATATCTCAGCTGTGACTGTACGGATTTCAAAGATTTTTACAGGAAAGATGCATCACATTAATATCTCCAGACGTGTTTTTCATTTTTTCTAAATTTGCTTCCATTCGCGATTTTTTGGGAAATTTGTATTTTTTAAATGGATTTTTGTACCCCAATTTTCTCGAAAACGGCTAAAGATATGACATTGAAACTCATGGACATGAAAGAGCATCACATGTAGATGTGCCGAACGTCCTTCATTTTTTGTCGTTCCTACTTCCGGTCGCAAACGGAAGTGAATTCAAAAAGTCTAATTTTTCAACTTTTTTGTTTTTCAATATTTTTCTTTCAGATTTACAGGGTTTATAGAGCGTCTTCAAAGATATCTATATATGTTTTCATTTTTTTCATGCGAGCGTTTATTGCAAAGATATGACAGAACCAAACTTTGTCTTACTGTCGCGGGTTCGAATCCCGCTCGGGGCGTTCTCCAAATTTTTTCTTTGTTTTTGTCTTTTTTCAGTTGCAAATTACTTTTCACTCTTTTATAACATGTGCGGAAAATTTTGCCGATTTTTAAAAGCTGTATTTGGAGATATTTCGTGAAATACCTGGAACAATCACGATCTCCGTTGAGAAACTACTGTAAATGAACGTAAACGAAAAAATACATTATGGAATCTATTTCATAGGATGACGCAAACTAGATTGCAAAAGAGAAGTCGGTCGGAAGACCTGCTTGTTGCACCAGCAACAAGAACGCATCTAGTTATTATTATTATTCTTTTTTCTTCTTATTTCTTCTCCGGTACTTTTTTGTCCGCGAGTGTTCTCAGAAACTGTTCACCCAACTGAGCTAAAACCTTTTTAGGGTTAATAGGTGTGTTGTGTAGGTGTGCGGAACGAAGGTCATTTTGCGCGCATACGCCTGCACGTGCGTGCGCGTGAAATGACTGAAATGACCAATATATTTAATATAGCCATAACTTTAACATTTTCCGATGAAATGCTTTGAAACTCATTATATAAGGATATATTAATAGTGTAGATAATGTGACACTGTCAAATTAGCAAGAACTCACGCGCATTTACGTGCGCTTCGCTCTGATTGGCTGAAACAAAAATCTCAATATCTTTTCCGTTTTTTGACGAAATGGAATGAAATTTAAAATATAAGCATTCTTTAAGATGTCCTACAACATGATGTATAACATTTGTCATGAAAGCATGCGCATGCACGTGCGCTGCAATCTGATTGGCTTAAACTTCAAATGGCTGTAACTCCCTTGTTTTTCAACCAACCACGATAAGATTTAGAACATAGACAGACACAATAGACTCCTATAAGAAGTTACGGTCATCATGCACATGCATGCACGCGCATGCACGTGCGCTTTGCTCTGATTAGCTGAAACAAAAATCTCAATATCTTACTTGTTTTTTGACAAAATACTTTGAATTTTAAAACATAATCATACCTTAATACGTCCTAAACTATGATATATAAAAGTTTTCAAGAAACCACGCCCATGCACGTGTGCTGCGATCTGATTGGCTTAAACTTTAAATGCCTATAACTTTTTTGATTCTCAACAAAACAGGATGAAATTTAGAATATGAATAGATATGACGGATTCTTACATTATGCTACTATCAAACTTGAATGCAAGGACTTGCATGCACGTGTGCGCGCGCAATGCGTTAAATGACCGATTTACTTGATATAGTCGTAATTTTTTTTATGAAACGTTTCAAAATTCAAAGAATAGAAACACATTAAAAGTGTAGTCACGATGATATAGCTTTCATGCATTGCACCTTCGCGCGCGTGCAATGATCAAATGACTTGTATACTTGATATGGCCGTTACTTTTATATTTCTTTATGAAATGCTTTGATGACCTTGACCTTTGACCTTGACCTTTGACCCCTTGACCCAAAGGTCACAATCCAGCTCAAGTTCGTAGATGTATTTACAAACTCACTTTAACAAATGCTTAGAATAAAAAAGTCACCCCCCCCCCCCTTCTCCTTAAAAAAAAAAATCAATAACAACGTAGAAAATTTCTCTGAAACTCGATCAACACCTGGGATCGACATAAAATTTCACTTAAGGTGCAGAAAAGACTTCATAGAAAGTTTCCTGAAAGTTTTACGGTAAGTCTCTAAAGTATATAGAAATTATGAATTTTTACGGCAAAAATTACAAATTCTGTCGTGTTTGAAATTTAAGTGCAGACGAACAAAGATATGATATAAACCTTTTAAAGCCTATTTCTCCAGATGTCGTTAATAGCATTCAATTCTACTGATATGAATTAATATTTTAATACCAAGCATTCTTCTTTTATTTCACCATTGAAATTTATCTGAATTTTTTTTAGAATTACACAATCCCCAGAAATAGCGAGTTTCGGTATATTAAAAAGCAATACACGTTTCTTTCCAGTAAAACCTCACGTGTTTGAATTCATGAAAAAATATTGATAAGGGGGTGTTAAACAATACCTGTCACATTAGCTGACACCAAAAAACCAGGGTACGTACACGACATTTTCTGATTTATTTGCATATGCAAACAGGGCTACCCTCAAATCCACGTGTTTTCCATGTCTTTATAAACATCACAAAAGCACCCCAGGAAGTAGCCTCCTATGCCCTGGAGAAATAGTTCCTGTCAAAAAACTTTATTTATTTATAGAGTAGATAAAATTTCCTAGGCACAGGTACCAGAGTTGTCAAACTGGCCTGGAAGGAAATTAAAAAAAACTCTCAAAAGAAAGGAAAATCGGCTTAATGTATGGACCTACAATTGACTAAGTTCATTTTGATTGGTCAATTACCGGTGTGGTACCCCTAGTCGCCTTGAACCCAGTCCTGTCTTTCTGAAGAAAACCAACTCCGAGCCCGATGTAAAAATCTTAGTAGAGAAATGAGAATTTGAATTTTGCTGCCTTATTATGTTCCCCAAACGAAGTTTGGGAACATATTGTTTTTACTCTGTTTCTTATTATTATTATTATTATTATGTTCCCCAAACGAAGTTGGGGAACATATTGTTTTTACTCTGTTTCTTATTATTATTATTTTTCTTCTTCTTCTTCTTCTTCTTCTTCCTGGGTACTTTTTTGTCCGGGAGTGATCTCGTAAACTGTACATCCGATAAGGTGAAATTTTTAGGGTCAGTAGACATGTTATGTAGATTTGCGGAACGAAGGTCATTTTGCGCGCACGTGCTTGCAAGAGCGTGCACGTGCAACATGTGAAATGACCAAAATAATGAATATAGCCGTAACTTTTTCAATTTTTGATGAAATTTTTTGAAACTCATAACATAAGGATATATTAGTAGCATAGACAATATGACATGGTCAAAATAGCAAGATCTCACGCGCATGCACGTGCGCTTCGCTCTGATTGGCTGAAACTAAAGTCTCAATATCTTTCTTGTTTTTTGACGAAATCCCATTGCCATGCATTAGAATATCTACAACATGATATATAGCAATTATCATGAAAACACGTGCATGCACGTGCGCTGCAATCTGATTGGCTTAAACTTTAAATGGCTATAATTCCTTTGATTTTCAACCAAACAGGATGGGATTTGGAACATAGATAGATATAATGGACTTGCATACAAGAAAATATGGTCACCATACACATGCAATGAAATTTAAAATATATATTATGGTTGCATGTATGTGCACTGCAATCTGATTGGCTGAAACTTTAAACAGCTATAACTCCCTTGGTTTTCAACCAAACAGGATGGGATTTAGAACATAGATAGATGTAACGGACATCTACAAGAAGGTATAGTCATCATGCACATGTATGCACGTGCGTGCACGTGAAACGGGTAAAATTAAAAATACACTTGAAATGAGCGTAAATGATTTTTTTTATACTTTTGGATTAAATACTTTGAATACATATTTAGTATATCAAAATATATAGATTGTTTAAACAAGATGATATGGTCATTACGCACATGCATTCACATGCGCACACGTGCAATGCTAAAATTTGATATGAACTTGGCGTTGTTAAAGTCAAAAATGCATATATTTTGTCTTATTTAATGAAGCTTACAGGGAATATGGCACCAAAAGGGAGTTGGGGAGCGTTTGGGGAACATCTGTAACGGTCCCCGTTACAATTAGCACTAGTTATTATTATTATTATTATTCTTTTTTCTTCTTATTTCTTCTCCGGTACTTTTTTGTCCGCGAGTGTTCTCAGAAACTGTTCACCCAACTGAGCTAAAACCTTTTTAGGGTTAATAGGTGTGTAGTGTAGGTGTGCGGAACGAAGGTCATTTTGCGCGCATACGCATGCACGTGAGGGCGCGTGCAATGAGTGAAATGACTTATATACTTAATATAGCTATAACTTTTATATTTTTTAATGAAATGCTTTGAAACTCATTACATAAGGATATATTAATAGTTGTTGAAATATAATGGTCAAAAGACTCACGCGCATGCACGTGCGCTTTGCTCTGATTGGCTGAAACAAAAATCTCAAGATGACAAATTTTAAAATGGGGCTTTAGGCTACAATATGATATATAAAAATTTTCAAGAAACCACGCGCATCCACGTGTGCTGCGATCTGAAACTTTTGGCTTAAACTTTAAATGCCTATAACTTTTTTGATTCTCAACAAAACAGGATGAAATTTAGAATATGAATAGATATGACGGATTCCTACATCATGCTACAATCAAACTTGAATGCAAGGACATGCATGCACGTGTGTGCGCGCAATGCGTTAAATAATCGATTTACTTGATATAGTCGTATTATGACATGCTTTGATGACCTTGACCTTTGACCTCTTGATCCAAAGGTCACAATCCAGCTCAAGTTCGTAGATGTATTTAAAAACTCACTTTAACAAATGCTTAGAATAAGTAAGTCAACACCCATACCCCCCCCCCCCTTTCTCCTAAAAAAAAAAAAAAATCAATAACAACGTAGAAAATTTCTCTGAAACTCGATCAACACCTGGGATCGACATAAAATTTCACTTAAGGTGCAGAAAAGACTTCATAGAAAGTTTCCTGAAAGTTTTACGGTAAGTCTCTAACCAGTATATATAAATTATGAATTTTTACGGCAAAAATTACAAATTCTGTCGTGTTTGAAATCTAAGTGCAGACGAACAAAGATATATGATATAAACCTTTTAAAGCCTATTTCTCTAGATATTTGTCGTTAATAGCATTCAATTCTACTGATATGAATTAATATTTTAATACCAAGCATTCTTCTTTTATTTTACCTTTGAAATTTATCTGAATTTTTTTTAGAATTACACAATCCCAAGAAATAGCGAGTTTCGGTATATTAAAAAGCAATACACATTTCTTCCCCGTAAAACATCAGGTATTTTGAATTCATGAAAAAAATATTAATGAGGGGGTGTTAAACAATACCTGTCACATTAGCTGACACCAAAAAACCAGGGTACGTTCATTCGACATTTTCTGAATTTTTTGCATCTGCAAATAGGGCTACCCTCAAATCCACGTGTTTTCAATGTCTTTATAAACATCTCAAAAGCACCCCTGGAAGTAGCCCCCTATGCCCTGGAAAAATAGTTCTTGTCAAAAAACTTTATTTATTCACAGAGTAGATAAAATTTCCTAGGCACAGGTACCAGAGTTGTCAAAATGGCCTGTAAGGAAATAAAAAAACTCTCAAAAGAAAGGAAAATCGGCTTTATATGTATGGAACTTCAATTGACTAAGTTCATTTTGATCTTTAATCAATTAAACACAAAATGTTGTCACCTTCATTTATTAGCATTTCGCCTTGAACCCAGTCCTGTCTTTCTGAATAAAACCAACTCCGAGCCCGATGTAAAAATCTTAGTATAGAAATGAGAATTTGAATTTTGATGCCTTATTATGTTCCCCAAACTAAGTTTGGGAACATATTGTTTTTACTCTGTTTCTGAATAGTGAACTGCATTTATTATTATGTTCCCCAAAAACGAATTTAGTGCGGGAAAATTCTGTTTATCCCCCGTGTTATCTTTTTTATTTTTTTCTTATTATTATGTGCCCCGAACGAAGTCGGGGACGACATATTGATATTGTACGCATGTTTTTTTTATCCAGGCTGTTTCTCGGAGATGGCTGGGCAATCTTTGAAACTTTCCTCAAAGGACGATCACTGGTTGTAGTTGTGCAGTGAGGTCGTTCAGTTCCAATATGTCTACCGTTGCCATGGAAACCTGTAAAAAGCGAAGAATTTTGTCCGAGAGTGTTTTCTCTGGTCCATTAAACGTTCGTCATGAAACTCTTTTTATTTTAATGATTAGTATCTGTAGTTGTGCGCCTTGCATTTAAAATTTTCAAATAATCGATTATTGCCATGGAAACCAGGGGAATGTTAAAATTCTTTAATTTCGATTTTCTCCATAACTACTCAGGCAATCGTTTTGAAACTTTCAATGTTTATACCTTGCAATGTGTCAAAGTGATTTCTACTTTCAAAATAATTGTAATGAGTCGCTCACGGTTGCCATAGAAACGAAACAGAAAAAAGGATTCAGATGTACACATGTGTTCTCCAAGGTCTAGGTCAAAGGGTCAAAGTTCGTCGTATCCAATAAAAGTTCTTTTCACAAGGATTACATATTTGAAATACGAAAGCCCTAGCCCTTACCGTTCAAACGTAAGGTACTATGTTCAAGACGACCCCCCCCCCCTTTTGAAGCACACTGCCAGTTAAAATACACATATATAACATATACAACTTACAAGTAACGTTTTAAAAGTTTCATTCATAAAATTCAGTTCTCCTGATGTGATTTCATAGTTTGCCAACCTTCATTCTTCTTCTGTCTTGTCTCTTGATTTATAATTATTTTATTTTATCTATATATAAAATAACGATTGTCAGCTTCATTTATTAGCATTTCGCATTTTTTTGTATATCTATTACTTGTATATTATTAATTTCATTAGATAGTGCAAGTATAAATTAGAAAATTGGTACGTTATTTCCATAGTTTTTATTCATTCATAAATCCTGAAGGTTCGCAAAGCGTTGATCCGCTCCTGCAGGTGGGCTAAGCCTTGATCACTACTGTAAACAAAACATTCATCTCGCCGAAAATGTTCACGATTCCGCTAAACTGAGAAAGTTTACACATGATTTATCATCTCATAAGAAACATCAGCCCTGTACAATGAAGAAATGCTCGAATTGAAGGGGAAAATTCAGGAGTTATTGATGTGAAAAATTCAGGGGTTATTTATATGTCGCCCCGAACGAAGTCGGGGACGACATATTGATATTGTACGCATGTTTTTTTTATCCAGGCTGTTTCTCGGAGATGGCTGGGGCAATCTTCCTGAAACTTTCCTCAAAGGACGATCACTGGTTGTAGTTGTGCAGTGAGGTCGTTCAGTTCCAATATGTCTACCGTTGCCATGGAAACCTGTAAAAAGCGACGAATTTTGTCCGAGAGTGTTCTCTCTGGTCCCTTAAACGTTCGTCATGAAACTCTTTTTATTTTAATGATTAGTATCTGTAGTTGTGCGCCTTGCATTTAAAATTTTCAAATAATCGATTATTGCCATGGAAACCAGGGGAATGTTAAAATTCTTTAATTTCGATTTTCTCAATAACTACTCAAGCAATCGTTTTGAAACTTTCAATGTTAATTCCTTGCAATGTGTCAAAGTGATTTTTACTTTTAAAATAATTGTAATGAGTCGCTCACAGTTGTCATAGAAACGAAACAGAAAAAAAGGTTAAGATGTACACATGTGTTCTCCAAGGTCTAGGTCAAAGGGTCAAAGTTCTTCGTGTCCAATAAAAGTTCTTTTCACAAGGATTACATATTTGAAATACGAAAGCCCTAGCCCTTACCGTTCAAACGTAAGGTACTATGTTCAAGACGACCCCCCCCCCCCTTTTGAAGCGCACTGCCAGTTAGAATACACATATCTAACATATACAACTTACAAGTAACGTTTTAAAAGTTTCATTCATAAAATTCAGTTCTCCTGATGTGATTTCATAGTTTGCCAACCTTCATTCTTCTTCTGTCTTGTCTCTAGATTTTATAATTATTTTATTTTATCTATATATAAAATAACGATTGTCAACTGCATTTATTAGCATTTCGCATTTTTTTGTATATCTATAACTTGTATATTATTAATTTCATTAGATAGTGCAAGTATAAATTAGAAAATTGGTACGTTATTTCCATAGTTTTTATTCATTCATAAATCCTAGGATCCGCTCCTACAGGTGCGCTAAGCCTTGATCACTACTGTAAACAAAACATTCATCTCGCCGAAAATGTTCACGATTCCGCTAAACTGAGAAAGTTTACACATGATTTATCATCTCATAAGAAACATCAGCCCTGTACAATGCAGAAATGCTCGAATTGAAGGTGGCATGTCAGATTCGTTTTCCGGCAGACCCTCTAAAAATGAAAGTGAAATTTCAGAGTTCTCACTGGCGTTATAATACACAAAATAATTCGGCTGATCTTCTTAAAAAATTACATTTGCCAAGCTTTTTTGGTAGGAAAGATACTGCCAATTAACAAGTATGAGGCTCAGTTCAGTACATCTGCCCAATTTCTTTTATGCAAGTCTGCAAATTTAGGAACTTGTAATTTTTTCCTGCACTACTTTCTTCTCCTACCGATTCTAAAAATAAAATGGGATGTACCCAATTAAGGTCTTCCGTTTCCAACGGAAAGGACTGATACGACTCGATGGTTGTCCAAGCTTAGCTAATGGACCATTGTTTTAGTGATGATAAAAATGAAAGTCTTGTCCAGTACGGGGCGACATATGCTATTGCTTGCAATAGCAGACTTTCTAGTTATTTTATTCTTCGGTTTCTTTTTGTACTTTTTTGTCCTTCATTAGTTCCGTCTTCAGCGGAAACTGTTCAAAACTTTGTTAAAACCTTTTTAGGGTTACAATATGTGTGTGAAGATTGCTCAACGAAGGTCATTTTGCGCGCACGCATGCACGTGCGTGCGCGTGAAATGAGTAAAATGACTGATATAATTAATAGGGATGTAACTTTTATATTTTTTATGAAATGCTTTGAACCTCATTATATAAGGATATATTAATAGTATAGATAATATGACATTTTCAAATAGAGAACTCACGTGCATGCACGTGCGCTTTGCTCTGATTGGCTGAAACAAAATTTCAATATCTTTTTGTTTTTTGACGAAATGCTTTGAAATTTTAAACATACTGAACATGCATTAGGATATACTACAATATAATATATAAAATTTTGACTCATGAAAACACGCGCATGCACGTGCGCTGCAATCTGATTGGCTGAAACTTTAAATGGGTATAACTTTTTTGATTTTCAACCAAACAGGATGGGATTTAGAACATAGATAGACATAGTGGATACATACAAAATGGTAAGGTCATCATGCACATGCATGCATCGTGCATGCACGTATTTTGGGTAAAATCAAAAATAACTTCTGATAATATTTTTTTAATACTTTTGGATTAAATGCTTTATTATTTTATTATATTAATGTATATAGATAGTGAACACAAGATGAATATAATAATCATTACGCACATGCATGGGCACATGTGCACGCTGCAAATGCTTAAAATTTAAATATATATTTTGTATTTTCAACCAAACGTTGTTAAAGTGTAAACTATATATTAGTTTGTCATTTTTAATGAAGCTTATCTCGAAAGGGGTATGTTCATGTTCTGAACAATATGCAAAAGTGGGCACCCTAAATATTTCTTTTGCTAAGCGTGAAAAAGAATTTCTGAAAAACAGTTGTTGAACACAAAATTAAATCTTGATCTTTAATGAAAGATACCGAAAAAGGGGCTGGGCACTCGAAGTTAGGGGCAAGAGGGGCCAAAAGTCTTCAATCTGATAACTCTTTATCAGTCATTACAATTATTTTATTATTATTATTCTTTTTTCTTCTTATTTCTTCTCCGGTATTTTTTGTCCGGAAGTGTTCTCAGAAACTGTTCACCAAACAGAGTTAAAACCTTTTTAGGGTTAGTATGTTGTGTAGATGTGGAAGAAATCATTTTGCGCGCATTCGCATGCACGTGCGGGCGCGTGCAAAATAAGTAAAATGACTGATATATTCAATATGGTTGTAACTTTTATATTTTTTGATAAAATCTTTTTCTAATATCTCAATTACGATAAAGATATTCTAATAGTGTTGAACATAAAATGTTCAACATCTGGTCAGATCTTTTGCATGAATCACGCGCATGCACGTGCGCCATTGCTCTGATTGGCTGAAACAAAAATCTCAATGATCTCTTTTGTTTTAATGAAATGCTTTGAAATTTATAACATTGACATGTATTAGGATGTACTACAATATGATATATAAAATTTTTCATGAAATCACGCGCATGCGCGTGTGCTGCAATCTGATTGGCTGAAACTTTAAACGAGTATAACTCCATTGGTTTTCAACCAAACAGCATTGGATTTACAACATAGATAGACATAAAGGACTCCTACAGGATGGTATGGTCACCATTCACATGCATGCATGTGCGTGCACGTGCGCTTTGCTCTGATTGGCTGAAACAAAAATCTCAATATCTTTTCTGTTTTTTGATGAAATGCTTTGAAATTTAAAACATAAGCATACTTTAAGATGTCCTACAATATGATATATAATAATTGTCATGAAAATACGCGCATGCACTTGCGCTGCAATCTGATTGGCTTAAACTTTTAATGGCTATAACTCCCTTGTTTTTCAACCAAATAGGATGGGATTAAGAACAAAATGGACTCCTACAAGAAGGTATGGTCATCATGCACGTGCATGCACGTGCGTGCACGTGACATGAGTAAAATTACAAATACACTAGATTAAAACGTATTTTTAAATACTTTTGGATAAAACGCAGTAATTTCTAATATATCTAATAGTGTAGAAAGATGATATGGTTTACGCACAATGCATTCAAATGCACATTTGCAATATTTTAAATTTGAATATACTTATTATCGAAGGCAAATATGTAATTTTTTGAAAAACATTGTTATAGTCTAAAAGGCATAGAGTTCGTCTTATTTAATGAAGCTTATGGCACCAAAATGGGAAATCGCAGCGTTTGGGGAACATCTGTAACGGTTCCCGTTACAATTAGCCCTAGTTATTATTCTTATTTTTTTCTTCTTTTCTTCTTCCGGAACTTTTTTGTCCGCGAATGTTCTCAGTAAACTGTTCACCCAACTAAGTTAAAACCTTTTTAGGGTTAATAGGTGTGTAGTGTAGGTGTGCGGAACGAAGGTCATTTTGCGCGCATTGCATGCACGTGTGTGCGCGTGCAGCAGTGAAATGACCAATATAGTAATATGGCCACAACTTTTCATTTTTTGATGAAATGCTTTGAAACTCATTACATAAGGATATATTAGTGTTAATGGACATGACACATGGTCAAAATAGCATGAACTCACGCGCATGCACGTGCACTTGCTCTGATTGGCTGAAACAAAAATCTCAATATCTCTTCTTGTTTTTTGACGAAATCCTTTGAAATTTTGAACATAGCCATGCATTAGGATATCCTACAACATGAAATAAAAAAATTTCATGAAAACACGTGCATGCACGTGCGCTGCAATCTGATTGGCTGAAACTTAAAATGGCTATATATATGAAATGCTTTGAAATTTAAAATATAGTCTTGCATTAGGATATTCTGCAATATGATATACAAAAAATTTCAAGAAATCACGTGCATGCACGCGTGCTTCAACCTGATTGGCTCAAACTTCAAATGACTATATCTCCTTTGTTTTTTGACTAAATGCTTTACAATTTAAAACATGGTCATGCATTGCACAATATGATTTTTTAAAAACTCATGAAATCACGCGCACGCACGTGTGCAGCAATCTGATTGGCTTAAACTTGAAATGGCTATAATTCCCTTGGTTTTCAACCAAACAGGATGGGATTTAGAACATAGATAGATATAAGGGCCTCCTACAAGAAGGTATGGTCATCATGCACGTCCACGCACATGCGTGCATTTGGAACGAATGAAATAAAAAATACAATTGAATGAGTGATTTTAATACTTTTGGACTAAATGGTTTAATATATGGTATATTTAAATATATTGAAAAGTGTAGACAAGATGATATGATTATTGTGCACGTGCATTCACATGCACATGCCTGCAATGTTAAAATTTGAATATAATTGGTATCCCTATGGGAAAACGTTAAAGGCAAAAATTTGCACAGATGTTGTCTTCTTTGATAAGGCTTATATGGAATATGGCACCAAAAGGGAGTTGCGGAGCGTTTGGGGAACATCTGTAACGGTTCCCGTTACAATTAGCACTAGTTATGTTCCCCAAACGAAGTTGGGGAACATATTGTTTTTACTCTGTTTCTTATTATGTTCCCCAAACGAAGTTGGGGAACATATTGTTTTTACTCTGTTTCTTATTATTATGTTCCCCAAACGAAGTTTGGGAACATATTGTTTTTACTCTGCATTAACCTTCGCGTGTCCAACGGAAGACCTTCTCATGATTCTGTTGTTTCTTTTCCACTATTATTATTATTATTTTTTTTCTTACCGATTTTGTGCAGGTGATTTCTCGAGAACGCCTCGACAGTTTTTCATGAAACTTTCAGCAATGATAGAAAACTATTTGAACTTCATGCGTTTTTTTTTATTTTGCCGTCGTCACTTCCGGTCGCGAGATATAGCCATTTTTCTGTTTTTAAAGTGTCATTTTGTCCGAGAGTGTTCTCAAAAACGGTTGGAGATTGGGTCCTGAAACTTTCAGGGATGATAGATTATGACTCGTAGATTTGAGAAGGCTATATGATTGTTGTTGCCGTCACGTCCGTCGTCCACCGGAAGTAGTTTAAAAATATGCAAAATTTTATTTTTTTCTTTTTTAAATGTTTCTTATAGAGGCAAATAGAGTGTCTCGAGTAATATTATGTCCACCGGAAGTTATTTTTTCCAAACCGGAAGTAGTCCAAAAAATGAGCATTTTTCATCGAAATTATCAGGGATGATTCCTTCACACTCAGAAAGGAGTTATAGGTCATTTAAAGTACTTCCGGTCACGCCGGAAGTGAATTATAAAGACCGGAAGTTGTTTGAAATTGATAGATTTCACTCTTAAATGTGTTCTCACGTATTTTGAATAATTGATCTGAACTTTTTTTTTCATTTAAAGTTGTTTTATACCCTTATCAATAATCGGACGGAAGACCTACTCGTTGCTTGCAACGAGATTTCATCTAGTTATTATTATTATTCTTTTTTCTTCTTATTTCTTCTCCGGTACTTTTTTGTCCGCGAGTGTTCTCAGAAACTGTTCACCATACTGAGCTAAAACCTTTTTAGGGTTAATAGGTGTGTAGTGTAGGTGTGCGGAACGACGGTCATTTTGCGCGCATACGCATGCACGTGAGGGCGCGTGCAATGCGTGAAATGACTTATATACTTAATATAGCTATAACTTTTATATTTTTTAATGAAATAATTTGAAACTCATTATATAAGGATAGATTAGTAGTGTAGATAAGATGACATGGTCACTTTAGCAGAAACTCACGTTCATGCACGTGCGCTTCGCTCTGATTGGCTGAAACAAAAATCTCAATATCTTACTTGTTTTTTGAAAAAATACTTTGAATTTTAAAACATAATCATATCTTAGGACATCCTTAAATATGATAGATAAAAATTTTCAAGAAACCACGCGCATCCACATGTGCTGTGATCTGATTGGCTTAAACTTTAAATGCCTATAACTTTTTTGATTCTCAACAAAACAGGATGAAATTTAGAATATGAATAGATATGACGGATTCCTACATCATGCTACTATCAAACTTGAATGCAAGGACATGCATGCACGTGTGCGCGCGCAATGCGTTAAATAATCGATGATAATTTCATTTACCTGCGCGCGCTTGATACAGTCGTATTATGAAATGCTTTGATGACCTTGACCTTTGACCTTGACCTTTGACCTCTTGATCCAAAGGTCACAATCCAGCTCAAGTTCGTAGATATATTTACAAACTCACTTTAACGAATGCTTAGAATAAGTAAGTCAACACCCCCCCCCCTTTCTCCTGAAAAAAAAAATCAATAGCAACGTAGAAAATGTCTCTGAAACTCAATCCACACCTGGGATCGACATAAAATTTCACTTAAAGTGCAGAAACGACTTCATAGAAAGTTTCCTGAAAGTTTTACGGTAAGTCTCTAAAGTATATAGAAATTATGAATTTTTACGGCAAAAATTACAAATTCTGTCGTGTTTGAAATCTAAGTGCAGACGAACAAAGATATGATATAAGCATTTTAAAGCCTATTTCTCTAGATGTCGTTAATAGCACTCAATTCTACTGATATGAATTAATATTTTAATACCAAGCATTCTTCTTTTATTTTACCTATGAAATTTATCTGAATTTTTTTTAGAATTACACAATCCCCAGAAATAGCGAGTTTCGGTATATTAAAAAGCAATACACGTTTCTTCCCGTAAAACATCAGGTATTTGAATTCATGAAAAAAAAATATTAATGAGGGGGTGTTAAACAATACCTGTCACATTAGCTGGCACCAAAAAACCAGGGTACGTACACGACATTTTCTGATTTTTTTGCATCTGCAAATAGGGCTACCCTCAAATCCACGTGTTTTCAATGTCGTTATCAACATCTCAAAAGCACCCCAGGAAGTAGCCCCCTATGCCCTGGAGAAATAGTTCCTGTCAAAAAACTTTATTTATTTATAGAGTAGATAAAATTTCCTAGGCACAGGTACCAGAGTTGTCAAAATGGCCTGGAAGGAAATAAAAAAAAAATCTCAAAAGAAAGGAAAATCGGCTTTATATGTATGGAACTACAATCGACTAAGTTCATTTTGATTGGTCAATTACCGGTGTGGTACCCCTAGTCGCCTTGAACCCAGTCCTGTCTTTCTGAAGAAAACCAACTCCGAGCCCGATGTAAAAATCCTAGTCTCAGATGGCTGGGGCAATCTTCCTGAAACTTTCCTCAAAAGGGCGATCACTGGTTGTAGTTGTGCAGTGAGGTGTTTAGTTCCAAATGTTACCTTTTCCATGGAAACCTGTAAAAAGCACAAATTTTGTCCGAGAGTGTTTTTCTGGTCCCTTAAACGTTGTCATGAAACTTTTTTATTTTAAGGATTAGATTGTAGTTCTGCAACTGATTTTTAAAAAATTTTTAAAAATGATTATTGCCATGGAAAGGGGGAAAAAAAAATTTTTAATTTATTTTTCAAAAATACTCAGGAATGTTTTGAAAATTTCAAAGTTTATTCCTTGCAATGTGTCAAAATGATTTCTCTTTTAAAATAAATTGTAAAGTGTCACGGTTGCCATAGAAACGAAACAGAAAAAAAAAATTAATGTACACATGGTTTCCAAGGTCTAGGTCAAAGGGTCAAAGTTTGTGTATCCAAAAAACTTTTCACAAGGATTACATTTTTAAATCAAAAACCCAGACTTACCGTTAAAGTTATGGCTTTTTTATGTTCAAGAGACCCCCCCCCCTTTTTTTT
>NW_026925098.1:0-25452 GCF_032062105.1 Saccostrea cuccullata
GTTAAAGGTCTTGATGTTTGGGTGATCTCAATTCAAGGTCATACCTTCAATGTCACTGACAAAAATACTTGAGTATGTCAAAGTCTTCATTGAAGGGTAAGTGAATTAGTCAATGAACATATAAAGGAGCGGGTTGTTAAAATTAAATTAATGTTCAGAAAATCAGGCGTTGAATAATTATAAAATGCTCATAAAAATGTCTCTGAATTCTCTAAGTGATGTGTAATAAGTTATCCTTCTTGGCTGAGGATCGGATGTCCTTACGTATATAATTGTTTGTTGACTACGTAAAATCAAACACAGTATGTTAAACTACGGGTCCCTGTTATCTTAATCTGAATATTAACCGCGAAGACGGTTTAAAGGAGTCATTTTTAATCTCAAGTACGATATCTATGTTAAGGCCATACCAATTTAATTTCTTGTTCGTCGGACATCTGATGTAAGAAAAAGTATGAGCGAACGATTAAAGTATTATTCCTTTTCATGGGCAATTTTTCCCCCTGATTTGTAGAGCAAGATGATTTAAAATAAAAACAGAGCGTAAATATAACAGAAATTAGCACAGAATTTCCCGGGAGCAGGAAATGTTTCTGTAGATTTGCTTAATTACGAGTGCGCGGGTCAGAAGAGCAAAAAATTAAATTACTGTGGCCTTTTCTGTGAAAACATATAAAAGGTCAACATATACTATTGTTTTATTTTCCAGATGCAATTTTATCAGTTTTCAATAATTTTGCCAGTACCTAATACAACAAATAGAGAGGTAAAGTAGGGAATAGAAAAATCATACTCTTTGTATTTACGCCAAGTGTAAAACACCCGTTTGTCAAAAGTGGAAAAAGTGAGAGTTATCTCTCTTGAATCATGCTTATGTTTCAAATACCACAATTTTTATTCCGTAAGTTCCTCTTCGATAAATTTTGTGTTACAAAAGAGATACTAGTACTAGACAATTTTTGGCTTTCTCTTAATCCGCTGTATAGTGTCGTAAATTTTAAATTTACGAGGTTAAGGTAAATGCAAAATGCACAATATGAACATAAGAACTTGTAAATTTTGCATTTACCTACTCAAAGTAAATTCAAAATTTACAGCATGACAGATGTAACAAGAAGTCATCTTCGTTTCAATAAGCATCGTTAAAAAATGAATCCTTATTGTAATTTTCGTTACAGTGCAATTGATAAAATCTCAGCAAATTACACCAATCTATGGTAAATAAATGAAGCATCAATGACGTAATGAGCTTGAGTCTAAAAATGGTTGATGTCTGAAAAAGCAGGGACATATATACTATAAATAGGTCCCTGGAAAAATTCAATGGAAAGAAAAATATCGCCTCTAAAGTTTAAGAATATTAATTTATTAATATAATGCTCGGTCTGGTTACAAATTACTGGATATGCATAAATTTCAAAGCAGTAATCACCACCAGTGTAAAGCATATAAATAATTTTGTTTTGAACATATATATAATAGTATACATGTTATTATAATCTATAATAACAGAAAAATTCTGCTAAAATGTAATAACTTAAATTCATATGTTCACTCCCTAGCCTTGGTTGGGCTTTCAGAAAAGTCCTATAAGTTCCACACGTTTCAGCTACATGTATATACACTCTGAACACACTCAACACAGTTATATCACACAAAGAGAAAATGTCCCCGGCACCACTAAGTACTGTCTCCTTATATAAAGTCTGGACGGAGTATTGATGAAATCAGAATTTGAAATCAGACTTAACTACATGTATCTACTAATTTTGACAATGATAATTGTTTCAGAGATGTATCTTCTTGAAAAACACATTTATTCAATACAGGGAAATCTGATGAGGGTTCCACGGGTCTTGCTGAACGCCTCTCTTCTCTGAAACCATCGTGTTTATCTGAAGATCTCGTCGGGTCTTCGGCGTATGAATTTTTGAGTAGTTCTGTTTCAATGAGAGGTTCATGTTGCCGCGAATGACCAACTTCTTCCGGTTGTGTAATTGATGACGCAAGTGAACCACCAGACGACATTGAGATTTGACTCTCTGGTTGCGCCATATTTCTTGCAGATAGCGAGTCTCTTTCATTTAAAAGTAAGATGTGTTCACTTTGATTAAAAAAATTGTCATCTGAAAAAGAAAAAAGTAAGTTAGTTTCAAATTTGCAGTCTCCGAAGCAGATGCTTAAAAATTTCCAAAACTTAAATTAACAATTAAAAATTGCTTTCACTTAATATTCACCTGACTGTATTCCGATAGAATGTCTTGATTCCTCGGTTTCTGTGGGATTTGTTATATATTTACATTCTCTTCGTAGATTGAGTTTCGAGCGACAGAACATAAAAACAAGTACCCCAATGATGACCAAAATGATGAGTAAAACGACGAAAATAAGCCACAAAACGGTCTCAATATCACCTACAAAACAACAATTTTATAGCGGTTGAAGATATTGGGAAACGAAATTAAATCCAATCAATTACTATTTTAAAATATCACCTAACACAGAGCTGAGATAAGGACACTCAGATAAAAAATGTAACATGCATGTACATCCATGTATTCGTAAAAAAAAAATAATAAATCGTAGATCCTACATTAATCAATCAATCAATCAATCAATGTAAATAAAATCAATTGTCAGAGCTGTCCTAAGTGAATTTTTTAACAAAGAAATAAAAAAAATATTGTAGACAATCGTGCCGACCATTAACCACCCCCCCCCCCACACCCCCATCATTTTCAAGCATGGAGGATAAGAATAAGTAGAATGTATTTTACCTGACATGTCAGAATTTGTTCCTTTTGTTGAATTCGTTGACGTTTCAAGAGCAGTGACTGTTGGTTTTTCACCTATGAAAATTTAAAAGAAATGTATAAATGTCAACTAAATGAAAAAAAAATCATTTTATAATTTTTAAGAAAAGAACTTCAAAATATTTTTTGAAAAAGTCATTCATAAAAAAATCTGAATTCCTTATCCTATTACGTAAAATACAGTGGAGTTAAAATCACCTTGGCAATATGAGCGACACTGTAATGGAAAATCCTGTGATGTGCAAAGGTCATCCGAGCAGAATAAACACCTTTTCTCGTCCGAGTCACAATATTGATGAGGAAAGGCGCACGTGTGTTCCCAACAATTAAACTTAAATCCAGGGTCAGGTTGTGTGGACAGGTTCAGTCCGAAAAGTGTCCAACAATATAAAACAATACAGAACACATTCATCCAGGTCGAACCCATCCCGAAAAATTCAACATTCCTATAACGGTTACTGACTATTTCATTTAATGCTAAAAATAGACGAGGGATTTTTCATTATCTTTAAATAGATTGCTGAATGAGAATAAAATATTATTATTAATTCATTTTTCAAACGTACTCAATGTTATTTTTGCAAAAGAGTTTGCATTTAAACATTACATATTTATCGCTCAAATTCCTGAACAATATAATTAAATAATCTTACTTGTAATGAATTTAATGTTTAAATATATAACTGGATTTTAGTTAGCTAATTTTATCTCTGTTGTATACTACTTACGTATGCTTATCTATTAATAATACAGGTATTTACAGGTATTTTTCAGTTATTTTAAATTACAGATAATGCAATTGGAACTCTTACAGAATTAAGAGTAAAATTATAATTAGCTTATGGTACTGAGAATTTTGGATAAAAGTACTTAAATTGCGAATTAGCGGGAGGGGAGGTTTTATATAGATCTAAAAAAAAAATACAGGGGTGGATTCCGAAAATTTTCTTGGAGTACACAGGAAAATATTTTCTAAGTCAGTATTTCTTGGGCTGCCTTAAATCTCCGAAGCCCTTGTGAGGTATTGGAGGGAGAAGGAACCCCAGAAGTTCCTGAATATAGGACTAGGTGCATCCAAACCCAAAATATCCTTCAAATATTTTGGTTTCAATAATTTTCACACGTCGAGGTCATCCAAATCCTAAATATCATTTGATTATGTTCGTATCAGTAATAGGAATTTTTCAAAAATTTTTATTATTAAATTGTTTTCTTATTTCATTCATTTTGATACAAAGCATAGTGAGTAAAGGCGATTTAAAGAGACAAATTCAGTTGTAAAAAACCTTTTACTTCGTTTCGGTTTTCAAGACGTAGCCAGTTGCATATCTGTATGGTTTAGGAAAGCACTTCCCGAACAATAAATTGATTAAACAAGACAGTATAATTCTATCCATGTAACTTTAATTTTGCAATATAGTTTCAAATCACAGGCACTAACATTGGAGATGTTAGTACCAATTTTCAAATATAAAATAATAAGGTGTTGCTACGGATTCAGGGACGATACACAAGTTCATTTACAAATGCAGTTTTTATTATTTTACAGTTAAAATTCCGAGTTGGTCGAATATCTTAGATATATGGGGTAACCCGTATCTATTCATGTTTAAGGAGGAGACCTACACAGCCCTCACCCATTCCCCCTCCACCTGCATATTATTCGGATAACTAACAATTTTACTTTTAATTCCCTCGTGATTGTTCATACTCCAGTACACATTTCATTATACACCCCTCTCCCATTCCCCATCTTCTTGCATGATATTATTCGGATAACTAATACTTTTGCTTTTAATTCGCCCGTGATTGTTCATACTCCAGTACACATTTCATTATACATCCCTCTCCCATTCCCCATCTTCTTGCATGATATTATTCGGATAACTAATACTTTTGCTTTTAATTCCCCCGTGATTGTTCATACTCCAGTACACATTTCATTATTCACGATTCCACTGTATCGAAATAAATGAGAAGACAATGAACACGCACTATAAGTGTCTGTTTGAAAGGTCATCCACCATCGCAAATCAAATCATCTCTGACTTTTTCTCATAAAAAATAAGATAAATATTCAGTAAATATTTTTATTTCATTTTATTTTAATCCAAAATATTCAGTACAATTTTAAATACTCAGTAATTGTATATTAAGTACATTTGAAGGTAAATTGTTATTTTAGAAATCCGATACAATATACAGACGTTAAAACGATAAGCAGAATTTAAAAATGCAATTCTATAGAGATGTTAATGTACTAGTATTAAGTACATTTTTTGAAACATAAAACTTAACAAATATGGTGTATTTTTATCAAGTAAAATTCAAAATTATAGTGAATATTAAAAATGCGATTCTAAAGAGTTGATAATATGATGTGTCATTTTTGTGAAATAAAATTATATTATCATAAATCTTTCCCCAGGAAATCTATTAATAAGATATTGTAAATTTTATAAAATTTAAACAAAATTTTATGGTGTATCCTCATCGAGGAATAAAAAATCTATAACATATTTTCTTCGCAATTTGTCACAAAGTATAAATAATAAATATTCACAAAGTTCACATGATAAACCATGATAGTCCTCGCAATAAGATGTTCTTTTTTTCTTCGAAATTTCTTCTTCATCAAGGATCACTTTCACTGATGCATTGCATTATAAGACTATGCTTCTTGTCACGAGAAACATTCTTTTAAAACGTCGTATTCATGTTGCATTTGCTCGATAACTTTTTGAAGCTTCTCTGCCTCAGCGCACAGTTGGCCCTTTTCGATTTTAGACAAGTCGACTGCATTCCAAATTAAAGATCCCAAATCAATGATGATTCCGATGGCCGCCAGAGTACTTAGGGCCTCGGTAGACAGTTTGGTGACTCCTTTAGAAACACTTTTCGCTGCTGTTGGGGCAATGTCGTCCAATGCTGTACCAAGACGCAACAGTCTGGCAACCTCGTCTGCGTTCCCTGTGATACGATGGACACCCAAAGCACGTGACTTTTCCACCAAATCAAAAATGCGTTTGCCGAGAGCTGCGGCGCCCCCTGCTTGTTTTACTCCATGACATACCTGTGAAATTTCCAACGTATTAATATCATTTATTTTAGGGTCAGTGTCCTGTCCGAGCAAATTAATTAAGCGTATCATTTCTTTGCACGTTGTCTCGTGTTTTTCCAAATGTGCTTTTGCCTGATTACAGTGTTTTTTCACTATTCCAATTTTGACTACCCCATGGGTAAGCCCCGCGACACCGGAAGTCACCCCCGTAGCAATCCCGGTCATTGTTAAAATGAAAGAAGTCCCAAAAGTGACAGGGGCCATCGCTATTCCCGCAATACTCAGTATCCCGCCTATAAGCCCGAAACTGGAATACGTTATGTTTCCAATGGAATGAATCTTTGCTTGTTGTTGAATTTCATCTCTTATAGTTTTTAGCTCCATGAGAACTCTTCGTCGCTCAGGTGCCCAGCTTTTAAAATGTTTTTGGACATTTTTGAAGGAATCTTGATTCTCCATTGTTGTTTTCAATGATTATGCAATATTGGTCATCTACAGTGTTAAATGTTAAGCATTTGATGCTTCATATCTTTTGAATTTATAAAGAAAAATAGCTTAGGGTTTGGATAAGCGCTCTTTCGATAATCTATTTCTTTTATCACACCTTCTATATGTATCTTATTATTATCATTTGCACCATTGTTTTTCTTTTCGCATTACGTGAGAATATGAGCTCCTCTCTGCTCCATCCTTATATAAAATTGTTCATTGGCTGTGTTTCTGATTGCGATTAGTTAAAACCCAAATAACACATACTAGTACTTGACAACGGTTTACTTGGTATAACACAAAGGAAAATACAATCGCCGTCCAGTTAAATAGTATTAGGCGGAGCCAATATGATTTGAATGAATCGGTTTAGCCTTTTGTGATGTAGTGCCAATTAAAGTTTATAGAAAACTTGCATGTGTTTTGTGTCTTTAATTTCACTCCGCCCCAGAAAATCAACAATAAAAAGGTCAGCCTATGGAACGAGGTGCTGCTTTACGCCGATGGGAATGCTTGATTCAAGTAAAGAGTGAAAAGAAACACTTTTGTGCAATGCATCCTATTTAATGAAAAAATATCAAGAATAAAGATACTAAAATGTATTCAATCAATATTGAATGAATCGACATAACACGTACATAAAAAATATTATAGGATAAAATCGCTTGTGCTTGTGGACACGAACCGTTACCCCCCACAATCCTCTCCCCAGTATACAACCATGGTCTGAGAATATTTATCTTATCCATCTTTAGTCATTAATATTCTTACACAAATTTACAATGTATTTCATATGGAAAATTAAAAAAAATGTAGAATGAAATCTAAATGTTGTATTGAAAACCATATCTGTGGAATTTTATAATACCGCGGATATTTTTAAAAAAGTTTTTATTACGTTACTTTTCTACGAAGTGTAATTTATAACCGAAAAATCCTTTGACCAAGGGTTTATTTCTGGGGGCATGGGGACGTTCCTGTTTACAATTACTCGTAAGAAAGGTATAATCTATTCCTTCTATCAAGAATGAAGCACATTTTCTATTCCCTCTTCCCAGTTTGGAGTTGTTTTCATTAATGCGATTGTTTTTTCTTTTAATTTTAGAAAAATGTTAGTTTTTATCCCTTTAAGAGGGATTCTTCTTAAGTTTATTAAGAATTAATGATATTTTCAGAGATTTTATTCAAGAAGCTAATAAAACTAAGCAATGTTATCGATGTTATCAATAATCAACCTTGTTCTTGGTCAGATTTTATCTATAGATTAAAGTTGACTGTTTTATTTTTGGAAAAAGGTCAGATCTACGTAATTAAACACGCTGTTTTCAATCATATGAAGTCTACTTCTATTTCAAAAGAATATTTATTTCTCCTTTTTGAATTAAAAGATCTTGCCAAATATCGCCCATCAGATGCTGAACATTTTAAAATTAAGATAGATAATCTAAACTAAAATAGATGTAAGTTGTCTCTAACCCAAATTTTAAGGGAATACTTTTTATGTATGTATTTATATAAAAATACAAAACAGTTTAACACAAATACAAAAAAGTTTCGAATATTTAGTTGAAAGAAAAGCATATTTTTATTATTTTTATTCTCAAATCTATTCCTAGATTGGAACATTTTAATAGCTAACAAATTGTTTTTCTTTTTTTTTTTGGTATAGAAAATCATATCAAATTGATATATTTAATATATTTTACTTGCAATATTTTAAAACTAAGTTCGTAGCTCACTTATTGACTTCGGAAAATTTCTCCTAGTCATTGTTTGTTTATTATTCTTTTTATTTAAATTCATTGTTCTTAATAATCCTGATAAGTATAGAAAAAGATTTATTTTCTCGCGGCGCAAATCCATGCAATTAATTTTTAAAAGTTCTAAAATTATGAGAGGGAAAGAAACTGTGATGTTTTAAAATCCCTTACCACTTAATATATATCATATGCTTGTATAAATAATATACTTTGAATTTTGAAAAAAACAGACAAGAATCACTAAATAAATAAAAAGTTAGCAAACGACAATTTCTTAAGATTTTGAGATTCGAATAAGTCATACTTATAATATATACTTACTTTATATAACTGTACTATACTTTCCTAATTAAATTTGACATAACAGAAAAGTCTACACTTTAAGGAAATCTCGATAGATAACTTAAACCCAACGCATTTGTTTGCACATTTTCATTGTACGTCCTGTAACTTTCACATGCGTTCTATATACTTGTACATGTCTAGTTTCGTTTTTCTTTACAAGAAAATTGAATTTTTAAAATTTATGCGAACATGAGCTATGACACTTTACCCAGTATAGTTCATGGAGGTCTTTAGCATATCATTTCTTATATTTACATTATTATTGTTTACATATTTTCATTATTATCTTCGTTGTATAGACCCGGCGTATATTTCATTTAACGCGATAGCAATGAATTTCAAAAAAATTAAAGTAATTAAGGTTTTATTTACAATTCTTCTAGTCATTGTTTAAATATTCCATTTTAATTCTATTTTATTATCCTTAATAATCTTGTGGAGTAGAAAAACAAATAAACAAACAAACTCCATGATTCCACTATATAAATAAACATTAATTAATATAAATATGCTCTAATGATTTCTTTTTGTAAGAAACCAGACATGAATTATCCCTTTTCAAGGTAAATAAAAAGGTAATAAAAAGACAGGTTCTTAAATTTCTGAGATTGAATAAGTCATACAGTTGCAGTAATACGTACGTAAAATAACTGATATATATTTTCCCAATTGAACAGAAAATTATATACACTATTAGGAAATCCCGACAGTTAGCTACATGTAATACAAAATGCCTTTATTTGCTCATTTACGTTATGTTACTTTCACATGCATTATCCATAGATACATATATAGTTTCGTTTTTATTTCAAGAAGAAGATTATGGGGATAACGAACAGTTGTCAATCTCAAAGTCGATAAAACAATACAAAATAGGAGCAGAACAAACACGGACCTCCGAAACATCAGAGGTGGGATCACGAGCCATGGAGGAGTGAGCATCCCCTGCTGACCTGTCACACCCGCCGTGTGCTCCTTGTCATGATCGGTAAATAACGGAAAAATTCGTCGTCAATTCAGTGTATAAATAATGGACTAAGAATTAGTATGAAAACGTCAGTCAGCATTTGACTCAATGATAAATTGTATTTGCTGTCAAAGTCATTTATCGACCATAGAACTTACGAAATGATGACTTTAAACGACACTGATGATATTCTTCTTTCATCAACTTGCTTCTCAATAATTTACCTCCTTTTAGAAATCAACTGAGACATATATACTCCATATGCAGGTGATGAAGGTATACAATGTATTGCTCATAAGTAAGGGAAGTTGACGATAGAAAAGTTAAAATCATCACGTTTATCATGAAGCTTGGTTGTTAGATTACCATTACCGTCTTTTTCAAGCAAATATACAAGTATGAAACAGATGTGCCAGAATCTGTGGTGTCTTTTATTTTAAGCTCACCGGGATATATCGTATCGACTTAGGAATGGAAATTACCATTGTTAATCGACAATACGTCATCGATATATCTAAATGTCGAGTTGAAGGCCACAGCAAGTGTTTTCTTCTTTTCATACATAAGATTTTGCACAAATTCTGCTTCATATCAATATAAAAATAGGTCTGATAATAACGGAGCGCAATTGGTACCCATTGGAATTCCAATTCATTGTTGGAAAACCTGGTCTCCATAATCCACATAGATATTGTCAATCAGAAATTCAAGCATCTCTTTGATGTCAACTTCAGAGTACTTGTGTGTGCAATCAGAATGTGTTTTAACAAATTAATTTTGCAAATGATCAATGACCAGATAAGTAAATTACGAGTTCCATTTTTATAAAAACAAAAAAACAAAAAAAAAAAAAAAAAAAAACCCAACTGTCAATGATATCAAAAGCCTGGACTTTAATTTATCATGGGAAATGGCTCTGTGCATAAAGTTGAAAAGTCGTAAGTTTTTAAGCTGTTGATTTTGGTAAAATCTTGTGATTTCAAATTGCTCAAAAGCTCTATTGAGTTTTTGAGTATCCACATCTGATTCACATCACTTCTTAAATATATTGTTGTACAGTACTATTGAAGTTTTACTTTCACTACTGTCAATATCTTAGTGAGGAGTAACGAAAGAGGCTTGGTTGAACATTTACTGGTACCCGGAATGTATCTTTGTTTGTAAAGTTTTTTTATGAAGTTTTGGAATCCAATATATATAGGGTAGTTCAGATTCATTTTGGCTCTGTGGAATATCAAAAATATTTTAAAATGACATTTGATTTTGAAGAATTTCTTCCTTAGAAAGGGAAGTATGAGTATAATTAATGTGGACATAAACATTTTCTCGAGTTTGTTTTATGAAGGGCGTTAGCCAAACATTTTCAAAAATTCGATTTATATAATATCTTTTGTTTATATCATTATTTATGTCTCCTCTTTTCCCAAATTATATGAAAAAGGACAAAAGACAAATGTATATTGAAGTTGAATTTTATTGATTAGAATAAAGGTTTGATCAATAAACAAAAATTGTAGAATTTTATTGATCAAAATAAAGGTTTTGATCAATAAACAGAAATTGTAGTTTATATAAGCAGCAAAGGTACAAACAAAAATGGACAATAGTTCTTTACACATATAAAATATTTCTTACATACATGTACGTATAAAAATAATAGAACACAAACTCTAGCTATATTAACTACTGTTTGCTGAAAACAGTTGTAAAACATGCATATACAGTTTTCTTCATACAAAACAAAATCCAGAATTTAAGATGTAAATACAGAGAGTATATACAATGTAGTTTGAATCTTATAACATTGGCAAAGTGTAGTTAATATCAACATCAAAGGTTACCAACAAAAATGCACAATTGTTCTTTACATATATAAAATATTTCTTACATAAATGTATAATAATAACAGAACACAAACTCTATATTAACTAATGTTTGCTGAAAACAATTGTAAAACATGTATATACATGCAGTTTTCTTAATACAAAACAAGATCCAGAATTTAACATGTAAATACAGAGAGTATACAATGTAGTATGAATCTTATAACATTGGCAAAGGTGGGGTCAATCATCCACAGTTGAGAAGATCATGTTCATATTGCATTTACGTATTGACATTAGCTTCAGGTAAGCTTTGCCTCTGAATTTCAATTCTCTGATATTTTAAGGAGGAGACCAATACACCCCTCACCCATTCTCTAAGCCCCCTCAGTCGCGAATGATATTACTCGAAAAAATTATTTTATTTGTAATTCTATCAAGATTATTTATACCCCAGTAGTTTCTTTAACCACAACAACTCCACTACATCGAAATGAACACTATTGAAATCACGTGCGTCTGTTTGAGGGGTTCATCCACCATCGGGTATCGGATGAGATCTCTGACATTTTTGTCCCTTGCTGAAAGTTAGGATATGAATTTCGGTCTTTCTGTCCGTCCGTCCGTCCGTCTGTGGTTCCGTCTGTCCGTAACGCTCTGGATTCCACGCGATATACCAAGAAGCCTTTGAGCTTTTGCAACATTATGATATTTTATACCACAACCAGGTCTAGGGAAGACCTTTATTGATTTTGAGGTTCAATTAAATTTATACTGTAACTCCCCATGACCCTCACGCCCTTCTTAAAGTGCCTCTCCACTCAACCCCCTCCCAAGGCAGTGTATTCTCTTCATTTTTCCTTCAGCGATGGACACAGATTCTCGATTTTAGCTTGTTCATGTTGCATTTGCTCGATAACTTTTTGAAATTTCTCTGCGCATTGCTGGCCCGGTTAGATTTAAGACAAGTCGACTGCATTCCAAATTAAGGATCCTAAAACAAAGTCCAATGGAGATTGATGCCCCCTTGGAAATGCTAGTATCTTTCATTGCTGAAGGAACAATGTCGTCAAATGCTGTACCAAGGTGCAACAACCGGGCATGCAACCTCATCTGCGTTTCCTGTTATACTATTTTTTTTTAATTACTCAACAAATTAAAAATACAGTATCTTTATGCGTAGAAACATATATATGTGACATAGTATTTAGTAATGTTATTTTACAAAGATAGGTCTAATAAACTTATCAATAACAAAACTCTAAGCTTCTTGTCACGAGAAACATTCTTTTAAAACGTCGTATTCACGTTGCATTTGCTCGATAACTTTTTGAAGCTTCTCTGCCTCAGCGCACAGTTGGCCCTTTTCGATTTTAGACAAGTCTACTGCATTCCAAATTAAAGATCCCAAATCAATGATGATTCCGATGGCCGCCAGAGTACTTAGAGCCTCGGTAGACAGTTTGGTGACTCCTTTAGAGACACTTTTCGCTGCTGTTGGAGCAATGTCGTCCAATGCTGTACCAAGACGCAACAATCTGGCAACCTCGTCTGCATTTCCTGTGATACGATGTACACCCAAAGCACTTGTCTTTTCCACCAAATCAAAAATGCGTTTGCCGAGAGCTGCGATGCTCCCTGCTTGTTTTACCCCTTGACATACCTGTGAAATTTCCAACGTATTACTATCATTTATTTTAGGGTCAGTAGCCAGTTCCAGCAATTTAATTAATCGTTTCATTTCTTTGCACGTTGTCTCATGTTTTTCCAAATGTGCCTTTGCCTGATTACAGTGTTTTTTCACTATTCCAATTTTGACTACCCCATGGGTAAGCCCCGCGACACCGGAAGTTACCCCCGTAGCAATCCCGGTCATTGTTAAAATGAAAGAAGTCCCAAAAGTGACAGGAGCCATCGCTATGCCCGCAATGCTCAGTATCCCGCCTATAAGCCCGAAAATGGAATATGCGATGTTTCCAATGGAATGATTCTTAGCTTGTTGTTGAATTTCATCTCTTATTTTTTTCAGTTCCATGAGAACTCTTCGTCGCTCAGGTGCCCAGCTTTTAAAATATTTTCGGGCATTTTTGAAGGAATCTTTATTCTCCATTGTTGTTTTCAATGTTTATGCAATATTGGTCATCTACAATGTTTAATGATACATATTTGATGCTTTATATCTTTTGGATTTATAAATAAAAATGGCTCAGGATTTGGATAAGCGCTCTTTTGATAATCTATTTCTCTGATCACACGTTATTTCTTATTATTTAATGAAAATATATCAAGAATAAAGATACTAAATGTATTAAACACAATACGTGTAGTTTAAAATAAATCGACATAGCACTTACATAAAAAATATAATAGGATAAAATCTCTTGTGCTTGTAGACATGAAACGTTACCCCCCCCCCCCCCAGTATACTCGTACAACCCTGCTTTGAGGATATTTATTTTATCCATCTTCAGTCATTAATATTCTAATACAAATATACAATGTATTTCACACTGAAAATAAAACAAAATGTAGAATGAAAAATGAACGTTGTATTAAAAACCATATTCGTGGAATTATGTAACTCTGCAGATAAAAAAAGGTTCATTTTTCGTTTTTCGTTACTTTTCTACGGAGCATAATTTATTATCGAAAAACCCTTCGACCAAGGGTATATTTTCGGGGGCACAGGGATGTTCTTGTTTACAATTGCTTGTAGGTAACAAAGGTATACTATAGTCTAGTCCTTCTATCAAGAATGAAGCACATTTGCTATTCCCTCTTCCGAGTTTTGGGGCTGTTTTCATGAATTTCATGAATTTTTTAATATTAGAAAAATGCTGGATTTTATTCCATTAAAAAGGGATTCTTCTTAATAAGTTTATTTTACTTAAGAAAATAATAAAACTTTCAGAGATTTCATTTAAGAAGTCAATAAAACTAAGTGATGTTATCGATGTTATCAATTATCAACCTTGTTTTTGGTCAAATTTTATCTAGATTAATTTGACCGTTTTATTTTTGAAAAATGTTTTTTTTCAATTTAAATTAATTGTTGTTAAAACCCTGATAAGTAAAGAAAAAGATTTATTTCTCACGCCGCAATTCCATCAAATTAATTAAAGTTTTAAAATTATGAGAGGAAAAGAAATTGTGATATTTTAAATCCCTTTTCACTGTATATACAGGGCATAATTGTATAAATAATATACTTTGAATTTTGAAAAAAAAAGAAAAACAGACAAGAATCCCTAAATAAATACTAAGTTAGCAAACGACAATTTCTTAAGTTGTTGAGATTCGAATAAGTCATACTCATAAGTTATACTTACATTAAATAACTGTACTATACTTTCCTAATTAAAATTGACAGAAAATTCTACACTATAAGGAAATCCCGACAGATAACTAGAACCCTGTTGCTTTCACATGCGTTATATATATACTTAATTATACATGTGTAGTTTCGTTTTTCTTTACAAGAAAATTCAATTTTTGAAATTTATGCGAACATGAGCTATGACACTTTACCCAGTATAGTTCCTGGAGCTCTTTAGCATATCATATATCTTAAATCTACATTATTATTGTATACATATTTTCATTATTATCTACGTTGAATAGACCCGGTGTATATTTCATTTAACGCGATAGCAATGAATTTTAAAAAATATGCTTATGTTTCATTTACATTTCTACTAGTCATTGTATAAATATTCTATTTTAATTTTAATTCATCATCCTTAATAATCTTGTGAAGTAGAAAAAATATATTTTCCATTTCCATAATTCCACTATATAAATTAACATTAAAAATTTAATATAAATATACTCTAATGATTTCATTTTGTAAGAAAACAGACACGAGTCCCTTTTCAAGGTAAAATAAGGTAAGAAAAACCCAGGTTCTTAAGTTTCTGAGATTTGAATAAGACATGCAATTGAAGTAATATGTACTTAAAATAACTGTATTATATTTTCCTAATTAGACAGAAAATTCTATACACGCACTAGGATAGTAAGCGTAATACCAGATGCATTCATTTGCTCATTTACGTCATGTAACTTTTGCATGTATTATCTATTTATATATACAAATGGTTTCGTTTTTATTTCAAAGAAAACTAATGCGGGCATGAACATTTGAGCCAGTTTGTTTAACATTTTCAAAAAATCGATTTTTATCTTTTGTTTATATTATTATTTACTTATTGACATTAGCTTCAAGTAAGCTTTGCCTCAGAATTTCAGTTCTCTGATATTTTATGGAGTAGACCAATACACCCCTCACCCATTCTCTAAGCCCCTTCCGCCGCACATGGTATTGCTCGAAAAATTAAATATTTTATTTTTAATTCTGTCAAGACTATTCATACCCCAGAAACTTCATTAACCACAACCCCATTATATCGAAATGAACCGAGGAGACAATGAACACTATTAGAATCTGTTTGAGGGGTTCATCCTCCAAGGAATATCGAATCAAATCTCTGAATTTTTTGTCCTCTTCTGAAAATGGAGGGTATTAATTTCGGTCTTTTTGTCCGTCCGTCCTTCCATCTGTCTGTGGTTCCGTGTGTCTGTAACACTTTTGTTTCCACGCGATATCTCAAGAAGCTTTGAGCTTTTGCGATAATACTTTATACCACAAATAGGTCTAGGGAAGGCCCCTATTGATTTCGAGGTTCAAATAAATTTATACCGTAACTCCTCATGACCCTCTCGCCCTTGTTAAAGTCCCTTACCCCTCGAACCCCTCCCGAGTCAGTGTATTCTTTTCATTTTTGCTTCAGGGATGGACACAGGTTCTTGAATTTAGCTTGTTCATGTTGCATTTGCTCGATAACTTTTTGGAATTTCTCTGCCTCTTCGCATTATTGGCCCTATTAGATTTAAGACAAGTCGACTGCATTCCAAATTAAGGATCCTAAATCAAAGTCCAATGGAGTTTGATGCCCCCTTGGAAATACTGGTATCTTTCGTTGCTGAAGCAAGAATGTCGTCAAATGCTGTACCAAGGTGCAACAACCGGGCATGCAACCTCATCTGCGTTTCCTGTTATACTATTTTTTAAAAATTACTCAACAAATTAAAAATACAGTATTCTTATACGAAGAAACATATATATGTGACATAGCATTTAGTAATGTTATTTTACAAAGATAAGTAGTCTAATAAACTTATCAATAACAAAACTCAAAGCTTCTTGTCACGAGAAACATTCTTTTAAAACGTCGTATTCATGTTGCATTTCGATAACCTTTTGAAGCTTTTTTGCCTCCGCGCACAGTTGGCCCTTTTCGATTTTCGACAAGTCTACTGCATTCCAAATTAAAGATCCCAAATCAATGAAGATTCCGATGGCTGCCAGAGTACTTAGGGCCTCGGGAGACAGTTTAGTGACTCCTTTAGAAACACTTTTCGCTGCTGTTGGGGCAATGTCGTCCAATGCTGTACCAAGACGCAATCTGGCAACCTCGTCTGCGTTTCCTGTGATACGATGTACACCCAGAGCACTTGACTTTTCCACCAAATCAAAAATGCGTTTGCCGAGAGCTGCGGCGCCCCTGCTTGTTTTACCCCTTGACATACCTGTGAAATTTCCAACGTATTAATATCATTCATTTTAGGATCAGTGTCCTGTTCGAGCAATTTAATTAATCGTTTCATTTCTTTGCACGTTGTCTCATGTTTTTCCAAATGTGCCTTTGCCTGATTAAAGTGTTTTTTGACTATTCCAGTTTTGACTACCCCATGGGTAAGCCCCGCGACACCGGAAGTTACCCCCGTAGCAATCCCGGTCATTGTTAAAATGATAGAAGTCCCAAAAGTGACAGGGGCCATTGCTATTCCCGCAATGCTCAGTATCCCGCCTATTAGCCCGAAACTGGAATATGTGATATTTCCAATAGAATGAATCTTAGCTTGTTGTTGAATTTCATCTCTTATAGATTTTAACTCCATGAGAATTCTACTTCGCTCAGGTGCCCAGCTTTTAAAATAATTTTGGGCATTTTTGAAGGAATCTTGATTCTCCATTGTTGTTTTCAATGATTATGCAATATTGGTCATCTACAATGTTAAATGATAAACATTTGATGCTTTGAATCTTTTGGATTCATGAAGAAAAATAATTTAGGATTCTAATAAGCCCTCTTTTGTTTTTTTTATTTCTATTATAACATTTTCTTTCATATAATTTAACTAACAAATAAGAACAAAGATACTACATGAATTCAACACGATAAATTGCCATAGCACATAAGAAAATTATTTCAAGGAAAAACTCACTTGGGCTTCCGGACACTAACCTCTACACCCACTCTCCCCAAATATGCACCCAAGGTTAGAGGATATTTATTTCATCCGTCTTCAGTGATTAATTTCTAACACAACTTTACAACGTATTTCACATGGGAAAAAAAAAATGAAATATTTACCGCGGTATTTTACGTTCATTTTCTCCGAAGAATAATTTATGACAGAAATCGCACAAAAAATCTCTTGACCAAAGGTGTATTTTTAGGGGCACGGAGATGTCCCTGTTTACAAGTGCTCGTGGGTAAGATAAGTGTAGTCTAATCCTTCTGTCAGGAATAAAGTTCATTTTGTACTCTCTCTGATGAGTTTTGAGGTTGTTTTCATTCATGCATTTGTTTTTATTTTTATGAAAAATGTACCTTTAGGAGGGATTTTTCTCATGCTTAGTGTACTTGAAAATTAATGAAATTTCAGAAACTCCAGATTAAGTCAGTAACTCTAAGCTGTGTTACAACGCGAAATGTAATAACAACACACTTTTGAAGATTATTACATTGTGCGCTATTACACTTTGCGTTGAGATCAACGCAAAATGTAATAACTCATGATATAATGACGCGATTTTCGGATTATTACATTTTGCGTTGTTATATTTTGGTTTGAGATTAAGCAGAAGTTAAGAACGTAAAATGTAATAACACACTTTTTGGTCAACCAGATGAAGTACAATTTTTAAAAGAGTAGAGGCCGATGAAAAGGAAATAAAACAGAAGTAAAAAAATAGATGAATGCAATTTCTTACAATTAATGAATTTCATAATATATTGATTTAATTATCTACATGTATTTAAAATTAGTTTATTAATGTATTCAAACTACGCTTATATACAAGTATTGAAATTAGAAACGTGCGTGTGTGGGCGGGGTTGTTGGGGGGTATTGACCAGTGTAATTTAGCTTTCTTTCTTTTTTTTTTTTTATAGATAAATGCAATGAATCTGAACAAAAAAACCCTATTCATTTGTTCTGGCAGGTGTAAAAATTTGCGGGAGGGTGTTTATTGACAATTGTGATACAATCTGTTTCCATGCAAATCAACAGCATTGCAGACAAGCAAAAACAAAATTTTCTCTTTATCCAATAATAAAATGGATTGTTTCTGCGTGTCCATAGTAATACAATGATAAACATACGAAATAAAAACCCCACCTATCCCTCCCTTCCTCGCTTGACACACATTCACTTCTAATTTGTTAACCAATGAACACATGCCGAACATGCATGCCAAGAGCTTTAATGAACCTATTGTCAATTTTTGGTAATTAAACATGGTATTGTGTTATTAGTTAGATATTTGATAAGACTATCAAAAATACGCCAATCAAAGTTAGATTAATGCTTTATAATTTAGTACAGTGTATTCAACATAACTGAAGTCAGAGTCAGAAAAACGATACATTTAGAAGTATTTATGTCAGTAAAAACCCTAACGTTGGTCTCATTGGGTTTTGTTCTAGATATTTTGTACAGCCTGTTTCCCCTGTTGGTCAAATGTATACATTTGAATAAAATTTTTTGATCTTTTTTTTCAAACGCAATATAAATAATAATAATCATATTTTGTTTTTTCATATGTTTTATTACATTTTGCTTTGTCTTAATGCATTAATAAAATAATGCAAAATGTAACAACGAAAAAGCACTTTTTACATTTTGCGTTGATCTCGACGCAAAATGTAATAACGCAAAATGTAGTAATCTAAAAATCGTGTTATTACATTTTGTGTTATAACATTTAACGTTGATCTCAACGCAAAATTTAATAACCAAAATGTAATGATCCAGGTATATTCATTCCGCTTTGTTATTACATTCTGCGTTGTAACAAAGCTGTGTTATTAATTAGATTAAATTTGAATATTTTTTTCAAGGAATAAAGGGCAGATCAAGATCGCTAAATACTAATCACTTCTTTTTGTCTCTTTTGTTTGAAAGATCTTACCAATCAGATGCTTTGCATTTTTAAATTAAAATTAACAATTTAACTAAAATAGAAGTTGACTAACCCAAATTTCCTCTATTTTTCTTATTTTTTAGGGAGCATTATTATTTTTTATGCTTTGAATTTTAAAATTTTTTATATTGATTTGATATATTTATATATTTTAATTGATATATTTTAAAACTAAAGTTAATAACGCACTTCAATCACTTCGGAAAATTTCTTCTAGCCATAGTTTTTTTTAAATTTCATTTAAATTCATTATTCTTAATAAATCTGAGAAGTTGAAAAAGATATATTACATTTTACGTTGATCTCGACGCAAAATATAACTAGTGAAAATTTAAAGGGGGAACCGTTACAGATGTACCCAAACGCCCCCCCATTCCCTTTTCGTGCCTTATTCCTCTTAGACCTTTTATAAATATGCTAAGTATCCAAGGATTTCATTTAAAAATATAAAGATTACAATGATATCAACTATATATCGTTTAACGTTTTGCATGCGCGCAAACGTACTTGTACATACATATGAAAGATGATTATGGCATGTTGGTTAAGCGTTTAACTTTCTTTCTACCCCGCGAATCAAAGAAAAAAATACATATATAAGTAACCATTTTTCAAGCATATGTCATTTTTTAATAGATGATTCACTTTTTTTTCTACTTTTTTTAACCTGGGCTCAAAGTTGGTTTTTTACGACAAGGCAGGGTTAAAGTATAAGGGTATCACGCCGATAGCTAACCAATCAAAATGAACTTATTCAATAGTAGTTCCATACATGGAAAAGGGGTTTTTCCTTTCTGTTCGGAATTTTTTTTAATATTTCCTCTCAGGCCATTTTGACAACGCTGGTACCTGTGGCTGGTAAATTTTATATACTTTGTAAATAAATGTATAAAGGTTTTTGACCGGAACTATTCATTTTTTCCAATGCAAAAGGGGCTATTTTCTGGAGATGTTTAAAAAGACATTCGTGTCAGCTAATGTGACCAATATTGTTTAACACCTTCTTATTAATATTTTTTTCATGAATGCAAATATCTATTATTTTACGAAGGAGCGTACCTGTATATTGATTTTTAATATCCCAAAATCGCTATTTGGGGATTGCCTAATTCTAAAAAAAATTCAAAAAATTTCAAAGGTAAAAATAAACAAAGGATGCTTGGTATTAAAATATTATTTCAAATCAGTAGAATTGAATGCTATTAACGACATCTGAATAAAAAGGCTATAAAAGGCTTATATACCAACTTTGTTCATCTGCACTTTAATTTTAAACACGACAGGATTTGTAATTTTTTCCGTATAAATTAATAATTTCTATATACTTTGGAAACACAAATGAAATATTTTAATACACTTTCCTCAAGATCTTTTCTGCAGTTTTCATGAAATTTTATGTGGGTCCTAGGTGTTATTTGAGTTTAACAGCGATTCTATATGTTACCATTAATTTTATTTGTTTGGTTGTTGCAGGGGGAAAGGGGGGGGGGGGGGGTTTTTTTTTATTTTAAACCTATTCAACGTTGGAGTTGAATCTTGTATCTTCTCCAAGAATTTAAAGATTGATTGTGACTTAGGACGAAAGGTCAAGGTATTAAAAGCCCCACCTCTTTAACTTCTATCCTGCCAACCGAAATAAACTCTGAAAGGTGTTTCTAGATACATGTACATGTACTTCATGTTTCTTTTTACCCTTGGGTCAAGGACAAAGGTGAAGGTCATTTAATTCATAGGTCAAGGTGATTTTGGTATATAGCTGATATCAGCATTTTATAAGGTTCCCCTTTTACCTTGACCTAATTTAAGGTCAAGGGTCAAAAGATTGCATGCTTCAGTATGTTACATGTTTGACATTTAGAATTTTAATTCTGCATGAACATTACAAACTCAAGTATACTGTGTTTAATGCATTGTGTGCTGGTGCATGTGCATGCACTCCTTGCATTTACTTTTGATAGTAGTATAATGTAGGCAATCATTATATCTATTCATATTGAAATTTCATGAATTATTGAGAACCAAGAAAGTTTTAGGCATTTAAAGTTTTAGCCAATCAGATTGCAGCACACGTGCATGTGCGTGTGTTCATGATAATTCTTATATATCATGCTGTAGATCTTCATAATGTATGGCTATGTTCAAAATTTAAAGGATTTTTTCAGAAAAAAAAAAAGATATTTAGACTTTTTGTTTCAGCCAATCGGAGCGAAGCGCACGTGCATGCGCGTGAGATCTTGCTATTTTGACCATGTCATCATGTCTATACTCTAATATAACCTCATATTATGAGTTTAAAGCATTTCATCCAAAATTTAAAAAGTTACGGCTATATCTATTATATTGGTTATTTCACGTGTTACACGTGTGCGCACGCCGCCTGCCGCAAAAAAGACCTTCGTTCCGCACATCTACATAACATGCCTAGTGACCCTAAAAAGGTTTCACCTAGATCGGATGAGTATTTAGAAACATGGGACAAAAAAATGGAAACAAAAAAAAATTCAAAAAAATAAAAACAATATGTTCCCAAACTTGGGTTTGGGGGCATAATAACGCAAAATGTAATGATCCAGGACAGTGGGTAGCCCCTTTTCGCAAAAACGCAAATGAATACACAGATTTTGCACACAATTTTTTTTTTTTAAAAAAATAATGATAAAAAAGAAAGAAAAACATATCAGAAGTCCAATACAAGATTAAATTAAAATAGATTATTTTAAAATAACAGATTTTTACCTCTACGTACTAAATATGATAAAATACCGGTAATATTTACGCTTCTATCTTTGAAACAGTACATATCGTTTTAAAAAATCATTTTAGAATTTCAAGGGCGAATTGTAAAGTTGTGTCAATTCAAAGTAAAAGCAAATAAGTCAAATAATTTAATCCGTTTTATTTTCCTATTCCCCTAATAAGTAACTGCAAAGTTGAACTATTATTTCAAAACAAGTAAATTTTTAACATGTAACAAATGGAGAATATTTTTGGTGTATAGATAAAGGGGTTTATAAATTCAAATATTTATAATTCGTAGTAAATATGATTTGAAAAAAAGTTTTAACTTGTAAAATAAATTTTATAGCAACTACTATATAGAACATAGAATTTTCTGCCTATAAATTTCTCCAAGGTTTTTCTGCCTTTCACAATAAATTCTCTTTCGTCAGAAAATTTAAAACAGTCTTGCGGCAATGTAATCATAAAGTTGCTACAGTAAGGAAAAAATGTTTGAAAAATAACTGAACCGTGGCACTTTTATGGTACATAATGTGAGTATATACAGTATTTCAGTATGAAAAATTTTAAAATTTGATCAAATTAAAGCAGGTATTTTTTTTCATGTGGTACTTTTCATTTTATTGTTATTTTCACACTGCATCGGGTAAAAATTCAAGGCGGCCCCAGATCCCTTGCTTTTTTGAATACAGTTACTGTCTGTGATAACCCATTGAACGACATTTCTTCTACGTGAATTTTCTCCGGCAAGCTTTATTTGTCCTTTCACCATACTGTACTGTTGCTAGCTACGCCACTGCAGGTATATTACATTCCGCTTTGTTATAACATTCTGCGTTGTAACAAAGCTGTGTTATTAATTAGATTAAATTTGAATATTTTTTTAAGGAATAAGGTCAGATCAAATCCTAAATACTAATCACTTCTTTTTTTTTTTTTTTTTGTTTGAAAGATCTTACCAATCAGATGCTTTGTTTTCAAATTAAGATTAACAATTTAACTAAAATAGAAGTTGACTAACCCAAATTTCCTCTATTTTTCTTATTTTTAGGGAGCATTATTATTTTTTATGCTTTGAATTTTAAATTTTTTTAATATTGATTTGATATATTTATATATTTTAATTGATATATTTTAAAACTAAAGTTAATAGCGCACTTCAGTCACTTGGAAAATTTCTTTTAGCCATAGTTTGTTTTAAATTTCATTTAAATTCATTATTCTTAATAAATCTGAGAAGTTGAAAAAGATATACATGTATTTTCTTACGCCACAATTCCTTCAAATAAATTAAAGTTGTTAAAGTAAAAAGGGAAAGAAAATTATGATATTTCAAATTCCTTGCAAAAGACCAGACAAGAATTTTTCCTTAAAGCAATATGAGCTGCGTTTTGAAAAATTTAATTTTGCTGTTAAAATGTCTTATTCTGATAAATTTGTATGTTACTTAAATCTTTGTGATCAATTAACTAAAATAAACAGAAGAAAGACTTCTATATACAATCCAATATACAGTTTTATATACGAAATCATTATTGTACAGGACGACAATAAAGTAACTTTATTCAATCGAAGCTTTAAAAGTTCTGCATTGCAAATATGAACAAGAAAAGTTTATTAACGTTATTTTTTTCTGTCATTGAAATAGTTATTCACAATTTTGCAACATAAAATTTCTGCATCAAAGTTGCAGCTATATTTTTAAGGTAAATAAAAAGATATCAAAAGACCATTTCTAAAGTTTTTGAGATCAATAAGTCATATCCATTAAGTAATACTTACGTAAAATAACTGAACTATATTATTTTTCGACGTAAAATTTCAAAGTCCTACACAATAAGGAAGTTAACTAACTTTACATGCATTCTATGTTTGCTCCTTTACATCCTGTAACTTTGACATGCATAATCTCTGAATATATATGTTTGCGCCCATGAGAAAAGGGTCCTTATGGCATTTTTACACATTTTGAGTTCTTCATGAATTTTGAAAGAACAAGGTTAGGAGTTGTCAAATATGAATTATTATGATTCTCATCCATCTCTAAGTATGTTTTTTCTTCGTTTATATCAGTGATACTATTTTTTATCAGTAGAATCATGACGTCAGGATAACGTTATGTCAAACATTGACTATAATTTTTTGTAACGTTCCTAATATGATTGTAAAGAATCATTTTTTTTTTAAAAAGTTGTTATAAGTAGTATCCATCAAAGGTTGAATCTTTTTTCTCTCAATTTTTTTTTAAAAATTAATTGTTATAAACATTATCTATCAATGCATGGTATGTGCGTTGATTGTAATACACTTCTCTATGCTGGGCGACAGAAAATTTACAACTCAGAAGGTAACTTCCGGGCAAGAATTGTTTTGTAATTACAGGGTAGTTTAAAAGTTATTTTATTTTAAATTTTATATTTCAATTTCATTTTAAATAAAGCAACAATTTTGTTGCTTGATTGTATAAATCTGATACATCTTTTCCCAAAACCGAAAATAAAAAAAATGTCTCTGGGAACGAGAATATACCAGAATCTACCCAGTAATGTAGAATAGTTTTTTTTTTTTTTATATATATAAATATGATGAAGACAATTAACATTTGAAATGCAATTATTTACGAAAATACAAAAAATTGATACACTATAGATGATTACACATTTAGCAATATTCCATAGAATGTTTGTGAAAACATTTGGAAGGAACTCTGTCTTGCATTGGTAATAAAATTTTATTTTAATTGAAACAATCATCCTTTTTTAATTCCAATATTGAACTTTTTTTTATCATATACTCATAAAATAGTGCTTAAATAATTTAAAACTCAAATGCATGAAATAAATAAGGCAGGGTCAGTTCCAGGAATTCCGGTGGTAATTTTTGGGATATTTAGTTGGGTGGGGGTGGGTTTTTAAAAGGGAAATGCAATTTCTTCAAAAGCTAATAAAACTTTAAACCCTCCCCCCCCCCCCCCACCTCACACACACAACTAAATAAAAACCCCGTTAGACTATAATATTGGGAAATTATTCTTTAATTTTTTTTTTAAATATTAATTTTAAACCCACAATGTTGTTTTCCTAAGCAATCAGCGATCAATTATTGGGAAACCATCCCGGAACTATAGAAACTTGACTGACCACTATCAACGAGTGAAATGGCACCGAAGCGTAACCTCTATAA
>NW_026925099.1:0-25556 GCF_032062105.1 Saccostrea cuccullata
ATATGATTTATCAAACAAACTAGAACTATGTAAGCTTTTAAAAGCTTAAATCTAAGTAGGATTTAGCCAAAAATCCGAAAAAATTTTTTTTTTTTAGTAAACCATCAAAACTTTTTGTTTTTGTATCATTTTGTATCTTGATAAGACAACTTTACCAAATGTAATAAAAAAATGAATATAGGAATCATATCAAAATAACTAATGTATTCTAAAAATTTTAGAAAAAAAAAAATTCAGTCTGGCCAATATCCATTTTAGTTTAATTATTTATGTCAATTTAGTAATATTATCTTATAGGCCCTATATGGTAGTATTTTTTTATGCAAAAAGAAAAACATCTTATCTTTTGAAATACAAGTAGGGATTGCATGATTTGCAACAGTATTTTTTATTCGTAATATTCAAGGGAAAAGTTTGACCTTGACCTCCCTTCCTTAATAAAAAGGGGGTCAAAGTTATTCTTACTTATACCATCACTTAGTAAAATTGTTTTCTTGATTCTGTGAAAATATTTTTACTTTTTAAATAAAGTCTTCAACATGGCGACTCTTCATGTTGCAGATTTTGATAAATATGTACATAGTTTAACAGGAACTTAGAACTATATAACTTCGATGTATACCGGCCAAGGCAATACCCCCAAGCGTTCACAACATGATCGTCAACTCTTTTAGGGCAGAAAAAATAGATTTTATGGGAATCAATTTTACAGGTGTACAGGCATGAAGCCATAGACTGCAGATCCATCCATTTTTGGTTTAAATAGAAAATAATAGATGCTAGATAATTTCTTATTTATCAGAAGACATAAATGTTTTTATGAGTGATGCGATAAACATGCTTTGCAGCCAAGGTAGCTAACATTTAATCTAATTTTTGCAATGCATCGAACCCCTTTCTTTATATTCTATAGCTGATATACAAAGAAAAAAATAGTTCAAACAGATATTGATGCACATATGGGTATACATGTGTACCCATGTACACATCGACAACGTGTATCGATCTTAAACTCGTTAATGTTTACGACTGGAATTGATTTAAAATTATAGATTTTTAATAACATAATGAAATGACAAATAAGGATTCACATGATATTAGTTAGATATGATTTTTATCCAACAAGTTGTGTGGATTTTTTCCCCGAGCCTTGGCGAGGTGATAAAAACCACAACGAGTTTAAAAAAAATCATTTAACTACAAATCATGTGTTTTTTTTTTACCTAATGTTTTATACACTGCAATCAATGTTTAACACTGTTTTTTAAGATTTTTTTCATCACTATAACGCAAAACGCATTGTGACGTCACAATTTTGGGAAGAAAACGATATCAATATCAACGGGTAAGATGTTAAACATGGGAGAACATCGATCATTTTATATTTATGTGTAGATCACAGACACTTATAATACCAAACAGAAAAAGCTTCATCAAAAAAAATTTTTTCAAGCTTCATTGCAAGTTATGCCTGCCGTTTATATTGAGTGTCCTCTGGTCATTTGTACTTATTTTAACTGAATGAAAGGTTATGAATATTTTTTGTATTATGAAAGCAACTTTTTTCTTTATTAATAATGTTGTTTTTTTTCTTTGTCGTTATAGAGTAATATAGAGTCTAAAACATCTGTTTCATTTTTGGATATTTTACTTGAAAAGGCGTAAATGGTATTCTAATAGCCAGTTTTGGCCTTTATGAAAAGGCAAGAAAAAAAAAATGAAGTGAAAGAAAGCAACTGCAAGAACTTTACACTTTATAACAACATTACAGCTATTTCCATCATCTTTTCATTAGGGACAGTGTACATTTTTTTCTTTAGAAGAGACTTAATACTGTATCATGTCACAAGTTTAGAAAAGTGGATAATTTTTTAGAATTCTTAGAACTTTTGCTCTTAAGAACTGGAAAATGATTAAATAGACTTGGAAAATATTAGTAATATTTCAATAAAATAAAAAAAATATAACAAATTATACTCAGTATAGGTTTAGAGGTGAAAAAAAAATTCAAATTATGTTATCTTGGTGCTAAAAGTGTAATATAAACTTAGAAAAAAATATCAAGCCATGTGAATTTTCTGAAGAAAAAAATGACAATTCAGCAATATCATATAGGCTAATTTTTACCATTAAGCTTTTCTTGCTAGTGACACGGTTAGTTAGAATAGACCTTTTTTAACTTTTTATGCATAGTCTTGGGCCTAAAAACACTTTAAAAGACAAACCCCAGGCGCGGAATTCATAAAACTTCATAGAATATTGTTATGTTTAAAAATCACTTAATTTTTTATTTTTATTAACTACCTGAACTGTCTGAAGTTTTCCTTAAATTTAGTGGTAATACTTCAGTGTAATTAAAAACATACATATTGCTTAAGTATGGACTTAAAGTTAAGTATCCTAAGGAGGTGTCTTAAGAAGGTAAGAAATTCTTTTGTTTTCTTCATCTGTGTAAAAACAATAGTAAACAGAAGAAAATTAAATCTTTTAATTAAAAATTAATATACTATTATCAATAAAACTTAACTTATTAACTAGAAATTTTATCAACTGTTTAAGATGTAAATGTGCAATGCTGATGACAAGCTTGTACATTTTAGTTATAATGTAATACTCATAGAACTAAATACCTCAATCACAAAAGAGTGCACTTTTTGTTCGTTGGTTTTTTTTAATTCAGTAAGAATTTATTTATATTTAAGTGTGTATTTAAGTACAAATCTTAAGTATCTCTATCGAGTTCCAACTCAGGTGCACCAACAAAGGTCACGATAAATACCTATCACAATGCTCAATTTAGATTTTGTTTTTCCTGTATTTACCATCAGTTTCACTTTTTTCAAATACTTTTTTTTATGATTTTCATTTAATTCTTTAATGCTCGTTAAAAAAGTCACATGTTCATTATTCTACCAATAAGTAGCAATTAAATGTAGGTTCTATAACTCCTGTTAAGAAATTGCAGGCTTACCTGAATTTGTAATTCACGTGTGTTGCGTCACAGCATTACCTATGAATTATTACTACATCCGAACAATTGCTACTTCTAAAGATAAAGATCGGAATTTCTAACTAAGGTATGAAAAATATTTAATCATCAAATATCATTTTCCATTTCTCATTAACATGTACATGTATCAAAATTCCTAAACATTTGTTTACTTTCGATTTGTTTGTTAAGAAAGATGGTCGTACATGCCCAATATTATATCAATAATGTTCTGTTTAGAAGTTTACAATAAATTTGTAATTCAACTTTTTGAAAGCAAATTTGGCTCATGAAATTAAGCAAGTATGCATAATGAATGCTTGTAGATACCTTATTGTTTTATTCATAGGTTGCAAATATATTCAATAATATCTATATTGAACACATCATTATTCAATTGCATTGTTTCTCTGTTTAAAAAATAACTTGATTTCGTTAGAGCATGATGGCTAAAAGAATAAACATGTGTAACTGCGAATAAAACATTCTTTATTGCATTCATAGGATAAAATATTCTTCCTGTTATTTTTCTTTTTTTAAATCCAAGTCGTTTGGTTACAATTTATTGTAATTCACAACATGAATTATGGGGATAATAAACATGAAAAACGAATAACTGTGCCTCCTTACCTGTGGAATACCCCTGTAAAAAGTTATCATGGCGTGGTTAACCTTAAATAAATACAACATGGTTGAGTATCAGATCCATTTGGAAATATAGTATAGTATTTTTAGTTTATCGCACTTAAATATCTAGAATGTAAAGACATTGTTTTTTTTTAATTTATTGATCTATAAAATCTATACATATAGCCAACTGTAAACACACGAGTTCTATCTACCTCTACGGGTATGTTTTATAGATAGGTTCACTGAGATAATCAGACAAACAATGCTTATTGTTGTGCATTAGAAAACGCTTCTCTTCGTTTAAAAGTGATGTTCTTTTGATTATATTGTTAACAAAATATATTCTTCAATACCGTCTTTTTAATGTTAAAAAAATAGTCAAATGATTTCGATGTGAGGGAGAAAAACAGAGATAATTTTATTTTAAAATTTCGAATTCAAAATTATTGGGCCTTTGAATTCCGCTGATCGGGCATAGATGTTTTAACAATAACAATTTACACCGGGTTGTATTAATTAAATGGATGTCTCTTGTAAATCCCCGTAATCCCGTACACCCTTGATTGGAGCTGGACAATGTTTTTATTTCCTAATGTTCCCAAATAAATTCTTTTTAAACATCAGAGTCTAATCAACTGTGCCTCAACCTATTTACAACACATGTATTTGTCATTTGCTTTTTTTTCATGGGAAAACTATCTTTTGTGATGTCACGCTTTATTTACCCCCGGCTCAAGTCGGGTGCACGGAAAATTTACACGCGACTTTGTAACCAATCAAAGGTCGTGTTAGAAGCTACATAGGAAAAAAAACTGATTTTACTTTGCGACTCTTCTATGCGTTGCACGCTTCTATCAACTACCTCATACGTTTTACTGTCTGAAAGGAAAATATCTTAATCATATTTTTTTATAAAAACTGTATAACCACTCGATCAACACAAATATGCCATTGCGCCCCGTTATAAGCAAACCTATTTTGTATTAATATGAAGCAGATATTGCCCAGAGTCTCATACGTGAAAAGAAAAAGAAGTAAACGCTTGATGTGACCTTCAACTCGACATTTAGATATATCGACGTATTGTCAAATAACAATGGTAACTTCAATCCTTACGTCGATATAATATATCCTGGTTAGCTTGAGACAAAAGATATCACGGAGTTTGACACATCTGTTTAATATTTGGATATTTAACTTGAAAAAGACGTTAATGATTATCTGGCAACTAATCTCTATGATAAACGTGATGACTTTAACTTTTATTTCGTCAACAACCCTTACTTATGCAGCAACATACCTTCATCACCTGCAAACGGAGTTTATATCTCAGCTTATTTGAAACCCAAAAGCATGCTCTGCGTATGAACAATTTCTAAAACTAGGTAAATTAATGACAAACAAGCTGATGAGACCAGAATATTGGTAGTTTCTTTAAAAATCATCATTTTGTAAGTTCTATATATGGTCGATGCAATGACCTTGTCAGCAAATACAATTTATAATTGAGTCAAATGCTGACTGAGGTTTTTCATATTAATTTGTTAGTCCATTATTTATACACTGAATTACGATTGATTTTTCCCGATCACGACAAGGAGCACACGGCGGGGATGATGACCCGTCGGCAGGGATGCTCACTCCTACATGGCATCTGATCCAACCTATGATGTTTTATAGATCCGCGTTTGCTCCGCTCCTATTTGGTATTGTTTTATGCACTTTTGATCTTAAAACTGTACATGTTTGTTATCTCCATATGTTTCATTTTAAAGTGTCATATATGTATTTTCTAAATTAATAATAAGTAAAAGGTGGAGATAAAGATGTTACAAAATAAAATTGAATATTTTGTCAAATTGTATTTTTGAGATTAGAAAAAGACTGGTTAAATGCATAACTCTCATAATGAACGTTCAAAACAATGTTGGGTATCAATTTCAGTAGATATTGTTCCCCGTGAAACCTAGTATGAAATGAATGGAAGATGGAAATAACTTAATCAGTAATTTATTCTTCTTTAGAATATTTTTAACATGGGTTGACAAACATTCATCAATATAATTGAATAATTTTATAATTTAGTCTCTTACCATTTCTGAACAGCATAAAATCAGGTTCAATTTAATTTTCAATGTACTAAGTTATAAAATATTAAACTTCGTGCAAGGCCAGTCATGATTTCGTTTTTCGGTTTCAGTACCGGCTAGTCAACATCACTGAACAATTTTTAAAACGAGGTAAGTTATTGACAAACAACTTGATGAAACAAAAAAATTAAGTCCTCATTTTGTAAGTTCTTCAGTCGAGAAAATGACATTGTCAAGAAAAAATCATTGAGTCAAATACTGACTGACGATTTTCCCAATGATTTTTAGGCTATTATTTACACACTGACTTGCCGATGGATATTTCCGTTATTTTTAAATTAAAGGAGCACACGACGGTTGCAACAATACGACAGGGGATGCTACCTCCTCCAAAGCACCTGATCTCTCCTCTGACCTTTAAAGATCTGTGTTTTCTTTGCTCCTGATTTGTATCACTACTTAAATTGATTTTGAGCTTTTAGCTTGTATTTCACCACGATATGTACAAAGTATCGCAAATTACATGTAGCTTTGTTACAACGCACTTTGAAAAATTACGCACTTTGAAAAAAATTTTCAAAGTGCGTTAAAAATTGGGACCAAGCTAACGCACTTTGAAAAAAATATTTTTTTTTCAAAGTGCGTTAATATCGACCATATTAACGCACTTTGAAAAAAATGTAAAGATTGATCAATATTCCTTCAATTAATCGGTATGATAAATAACAGATCCTGGTTTGATAACTCTTTTATGACAAAGTCACTGTAGGACCTGAGATATTGACGTTTTAAATATTTAAGGTTTTGATAAAATAAAAGGGAAAATGAAAGGGTTTTGAAAAAAAGAGTGACGATTGTTTAAGTTCATTAATTCGTTTCTTCTTTTTTTTTAATTCTAGTCTTTGATAAGTAGAGGTAAAGCTGTATAGGGGGCACTAATAGAGGACAGCTTCAAGGTTTATTGCTCCCCTCCCTCGTTTGTTACCGACACCTATGTATTGGAAAGATAAAGATTTGGACTGAGGGATCTTATACCCGTCTTCTCCTCTTTTCAACGGGAGTAAATCAATTCATTTTTGAGGTAAGGTTTAGGCTTAGTTTTTTGAAAGATAAATAACAAATAAAATCTTTCCATGACTAAAATATGATTTTTTTTTTAAAGTGCGTTAAGTGTCTCCATGGTAAAATATATTGATGTAGACTCTTAACACACTTTGAAAATTTTTTCAAAGTGCGTTGAGTTGGTCACAAATTTAACACACTTTGAAAATTTTTTACAAAGTGCATTGATTTTGTCCCAATTTTAGCGCACTTTGAAAATTTTTTTCAAAGTGCGTTGCCACATAGCTTTCTTCAATAATTTCTGTGTTCTGAGCTCCTCTCCAAAAAGGTTGGGAACAACAAGAAGTGTACATACTCTCCCAAAATGGTAAGGAAAAAGTACCTAATGATGTCCTGTTCTTTTTTTTCAGATGCCATCCATGTTTAATAAGACAAAAACTGTAAGTTGTCCTAGAAGCTGGAGTGAATATCTCGAAGCGGCTTCAAAACTATGTCCTATTGTTGGTGACGAGTTTAATTATATTTGTATTCCAAACGCCAACAAAACGGAGCTTGTGCAATTCTGTTTCGAGCGTCGAAAGTTTCCTGCTTGGCAGTTAGGTATGTTTTCTTGGTGATAAAAAGTTCCTTGTAGAATACTCATTCCCTGTTGAAGTAAAATATCTGCTTTACTATGCCCAGAAAATATTAAAACAAACTAATTTTCTATTAATTAATACATTTTCATTTTTGAAACTGCATGGCTATCAAGGATGGTGTAATCGTACAATTTAGACAGTAATCGTATTCAGTTATAATCAATTACAATTTGCCGAATAATCATAAGTACATGTAATCAGTTATCACCCATTTTCTGATTACAAGTAATCGTAATTTAATTAATAACTCTGAAAACAAGGTCTGCAATCAGGAAATTTAATAATAATAATTTTATAATTATAATGGTACATGCATTCATTCTCGGAATTCATGAAATAAGTTTCAGTCTAGAGATGTGCCCATAAAGCTGTATACATATTTTATCTTAGGGTTAGATAAAAATCATGTCAATTGACTATGCAATGATCTAGCATCTTTAAAATATTTTGAAATTTACATTATGAAAATGGAAGTAATCAGTAATCCAAAGTAATTGTAATTTGATCGATTACTTTTGAAAGTAATTGCCCCCAACCCGATGGGTATTTGTGTGAATGTGTATTGTTGCAATCGCAGTTTCTGTTTTAGGCAACCATTGTCCATACCTTCACCATACTGGGAACATGAATTCTGAGAATTGCACAAGGTTCTCATACGGATGTCCTGTAAAACATTACGAGACTAGAGAGCTCTATAAATGTAAGTTACATGTAATAGATAAATTGAATTCAACATTCTGTTAAAGTTATTAAAGATGGGCTAGTAAAATGACGATATAGAGGACTTCTTTATCGTCTTACCTTTAATGATATTAATTTTGATACACAACTTACTATATGATGGTGCTTATTCCTTTTTTACTAATATCTTTTCAATATTTTTTAAATTTATTACTGTTTTTTCAAAGTACTACGACTATAAAACTTAAAAATTGTACAACCAAAATAACCACATTTGCTGTATTAAGGTGTATTTGATACTAATGGTCTTATCAATTGATTGCAAACTAGATCTTTAAAACATTAAAATTCATATCATCCATCAAACTAGATCTTTCAAACATAAAAATTCATATCACTCATATGTTTGATTGACCTACACATCGAAAAGAAATTTGATAAGTGACGATTATAGAGGAGATTGGTTTCAAGCTGGAAATTCTACAAATGCACTTTTATTGCTTTTACATTTCAGTCAGCAAAAGTGAATTTTATTTTATTTACCAGCTATACTGGATTCCAATCTTTTTTTTTTACCCTCATCAAAATATTAACTGTTTTGAAGTGTTCTGCCTACTCGGTATAAATAAATTTCAGTGAACTAAAAATGAAAGACACAATAGAGTCCGCCATATTTGTTTCATACTCGGATATGTGACAGATTATGGAGGTCACCTAACTATTATATTATATGATAAACGATATGGCTTCAACGTTTCCAAAAATGTGAAGATAATTAAAAGTAATTATCATGAAAGGTCAAATGAAAATACAGCCTCTACACAAACCTCTGAAACATCAGATTGCCTATATTCTTGCTAGATATTAGAATTTAAAATGCTTTAATAGAAAAGTCTAGTCATGTAAAAATTTTATAGTTCCAGTCTGCACACAAATAAACCAGCAGAGCGGTTGTTATTCAGCAGATCCAAAATGTCCTCCTATCAGGTAATTGGGAAAAAGATCAATTGAAAAAAGATTAATTTTTATGCCCTCGGATCGAAAGATTCCGGGGGTATATTGTATTTGTCTTGTTTGTCTATTGTCAATTTTAACTTAGCCCAAAGGTATTGCTCTTTCAAGGATATTAAGTTTATATACCACTTCAGTCTACATCCAGATTTGAGTTACCATCGGGGGCATAATGTTTCACAAACACATCTTTATCAGATGTTTTGAATAAAACCACAAGTGCAAAACATTAGAATTAGCATCTGTAATGAAAAATAATGTCACTTTGTCATTGCTATTGCACGCCAAATTCACAAAAATGAGCTAACCATAGTTTCACGGTTGATAATCTAGGTTTATCGACTGTAATCTAATAGTTTACGGATCGTAAACTATAGTTAACGGTGATAATCTATATTTCACTTCTACACGATAATCTATGTTTCACGAGCGTAAACTATAATTAACACGGAAAATAATCATTTGTTGCATAACAGAGATTATCTGATAAATACTGTTTCACGATTTGAAAACTATAGTTTACAACGATTAACTATAGTTATCGATCTGCATGATAAATATAGTTTTACGATTTGTCAAACTATGATTAACATCTCTTAACTATAGTTCACGATTGTAAATTATAGTTAACAGACATGAATGTATGTTTATCTACAAAATCTATTGTTAACGTTTTATTACACACAGATAAACTTAGATTAGCATTCGTAAACTAAAGTTAAAGCTGACATGAACTCTTAAAAAGGCATCAGTTTTCATCTTTGTACGACTTACTACATTCCTGTACGCCCTTGTCCGACATATTTCTTCGATTCCGCCATATTTAATCGAAGATTTTTGGCCACCTGTACCTGCTATATATAGCCTTCTAGAATTGTTTCACTTGAGTGATTTTCTAGTCTGGCTGTCGACATGTACACATCTCCGATAGCATAGTTTTTTAGAAGTCCATAAACTGACCAATACATGTTTGAAAAGTAAAAATTCAACAAAAAATAGAACTATAATGAATTAAATTATTTTTGAATGCATTTGCTGCAATATAAAAAGTACACTAACACGGAATACATTTATTTACAGCAAAAATCCATGCAAGTCCAGAAAACGCGTCAAACGCAGTGATAAAACATTTACCTGAATACTGCTATCGTTACAGGGATGTGCACATGTCGAAAGAATTATCCTATTTTACTTTTATTGAAAAATGCATCTCAGAAGTCATGTAATCCATTGCTAACTCAATAGTAAAAGATGCTTGGACACACGTGGCCCATGCCGATCATTTTTTTTGGTCAGGGAAAATATCAAAGGTTGAAAGCTCAGTGGGGTTGATTGAAATTGTTTTTTTTTTTTTTCAAAAATAAACATTACTCTTGTTTGTAAATGTAGTAAATAAAATTTATGATTACATGGTTTAACTTCATTTAATTTATAATAAAGCTTGCATTGTTACGAGTCATTTACCTTTTGAAGATATTTTTCTGTGATAGGAGGGGGGGGGGGGTAATAAAACATGCATATTAACACTCTCATAAAATGATTTAAGAAAAATGTCTGAAACAGTTTAATCATTATCAAATAAATACTAGTATACGCATTATTAGACCTAATAAAATTTGATTGAAAGTTATTTATAATTTCATGCACAATGAAAGAAAAAAGGTGAGCAAGTTCACATACCCCACGCTCTTACAAAAGACGAAATGCTGAAATTCCCAGAAAAAATAAAGGAATCGTAATTTCCATGTAATATGCTCATCTGTACACATTGTGTCCTAAATATCTGCAAAGTTTGACAAAATTGTGTGCAGCGGTTTATGAGGAATTGCGCTGACAAACTGCTTATCTCTATATTCAAGATATGGCGGCGCCAAAATCTAAATGTAAAAGTGCGGAAATTCCCGAAAAAATAAAGAATTCAGAATTTTCTGGTGTTGTGCAAATCTACACATACATTGTCTCCTATAAATATCTGCAAAGTTCGACAAAACTCTGTGCAGTGGTTTATGAGAAGTTGCGCTAACCAAAAAAGAAAAAAAGAAAAAAAAAGACTGACTGACGGGTCAAAAACATTATACCTCACGCGACTTATTGCAAGGGGTATAATAAATGAGTTTGATTCTGTGGTGCAATGATATTGAAAATAAAATTTAATGTGAATTAGATTTCTAGAGAAAAATAATTAATGATTATTAGAAAAAGCATACAGGAAGAGAGAGCAAACTTCCCATGAGAATTCAACATTCTACCTACAATTAGCTTTTTACAATTTTCTTTTTTTTTTTTTGTCTGTTGTCCAGGTCCAGGTTCGACACGTACGTTTGAGAATGTATTTGAGAAAGTTCCCAATGTTCCCATTCCTGTGATGTATATTTCACGTTTATTATATACCCCGCTTGAAAAGTGGGAGGGTATATAGTAACCAATATGTCCGTCCGTCTGTCCGTGCGTCTGTCTCATACGCGTTGGGGTACCAATCTCTTATCCGCAAATCATGTTGTACCACTTGGTGAATTTTAATGAAACTTTCACAGAATCTTAGGTTTATTACATATTACCACTGTGCAAATCTTATTTTACTTTTGAGGGGTGTAGCAACGGGGGGGGGGGAGCCCCCCACTTTTTTCCGCGATCTAACTTATACTATCGGAAATGTTAATTGAAGGTGTGGTTTTGTTTTGTTTTGTTATTTTTTTTTGTTTGTCAACTTTTTCAGGTAATGAAAAAAAAATTCTCTGCCTGGCCAACACTTTAAATTACGGTGCTACGTGCCTGCTTTTTGATTCGACTCATATTTTGGGTTTAGCGACAACAGCAAAATATGGACTTTGCCATTATAATCATATGGAAGGCGGGGTATCATTTAGAGAGCTCCTTGCTCACAATACCTCTAGTTTCTATTTCAGTTTGGGCGTGTGGGTTAATTTCTTGTCCAAATTAAAATTATTATTCAATTTATGAAGTTTCGACATCCCGCCTATCTCTCAAATACTTCTAAAGAAATTATTTTTATACAAAAAAAAAATAGCTAGTCTATCAAGCAGGAATACTGAAATCTCGAAAAAATCTCTGTAAAAACATAATACAGTTACATTCCTCAAAATGCACATACTTTGTGACCCATTTAAAAAAATCTCAAAATTGAATCGGCATAATTGTCTTTCTTCCAATAATATTAAAATAACGGTCCTGTCAATTTTTTTTGCATGCCTCCCCCCCCCCCCCCCGCGCCTAAAAAAAATCAAATGCCTAAATGTGAATCTGAATAGGGGATGGCCTTTCTCCATGTGTGTGTGTTAAAGAACGTATAGATGTACACATAAAAATTACTTGGTTTAGACTGGAGATTAGTACTAAAACAATCAGTTATTATTGACAAATGAATTTTGCGATGCAAACCAACTGCAGACTATATACATGACTTTATATAGAATGTATATTAGAACTGCATGTAGATAGACAATTCACAATTATAGCTTATGAACAGCAGTTACAATACCAAATAACTTCTCTTTCCACTTGTGATATTTTCCCTGACCAAAATGTTATCCGCACGGACTAAGTGTATCGACTGTACGGAGTAATGACAGTGTGTTTACTATTGAGCTTTTATGGAGTTTATTTCTTTTTTTGTGATGCATATTTCAATAAATGGGATTCATGGTGTATATCACTTGACTTGTGCATATCTTCGAACCGATGCAGTAACCCTATTTCCAAGTATGGGTACGTTTACAGCGTTCGAGGCGTTTTCTCGATATGCATCAATTGCATCTTTAGGACATGCAAATCAAAGACGTAGGTTGTTTTGTTCCATTCAAATGATATAATTTCAAAATATGTTTGCAGATTTTACTGCTTTTTATTTCAAGTTTATTCTGCATAAATCTGCGCACTGTAAAATACGTACTCGTGCATCTAAATTGTTTTTCCTTTTGATTCAAATCAATAATTATTCAGAAATATGATTATTATGTTGTTTGTAGTGGTTTTGAAATGTCTTGATCACCTAATGTGTTCTAATGTTCTTTACCATCGGAGATGTGCACAAGTCGATACCCAAGCCAAAAAATCATTCAAGTGTAACGACCGCATTGGGGTATATATCGTTACAATGAGACAATGTATCTGAAAAAAAAATATGGCGGAATACGGCTATAGTTGGTATGAAACAAGTCGTGCATAGATGAAAATGTTGCGTTTTTAAGAATTCATGTCAGCTTTAACAGCCGTTAAACAGGTCGGGTACACTACCTTATATGGAAAGCAATTTTCAACATGTGACAATGTTTTTGTCACACTCGTTCTCCAGTCAACTGAAAGAGTTTCAAAGCATGACAGTCTACTACGTGTTTACGATTCAATCGCGACAAGTTTTTTTTCGTCGGTTTACTTCATGATATTAACTTTGTCACCGGAAAAACCGTAGAGCTTCTTTTTCACTTTATATGGAAAATTTGAAAATTTATATTCCAAAGACACTGCTCCATGCTCACATTTAATTTTGGAGTTGTTTTAGATGATTAATAGTACTGCAGTCAAAAACTAAGTGCACGTATATCACGTGAAAAAAAACTCTCGATGCTATATCGACAAGATAGCTAACACCTACGTTCCATGGACAATGAATTAGGCCGATGTATTATATGTTGATATAAGGCTTCATAAAGCAATTTTGTAAATGGGAGCATAGAAATAAAAGATTATACACTATTTTAAATATTTCTTTCATAAAGCTCAAAAAAGAATTGAAAATGAGTTTCCAAGGGACAATTCAAGTTTTCCTTTATTTTCAACAAAGGTGAGTACTTGTAGTAGCCCATGATGCATTGCGACTCATTCATCAGTCGGTAGAGTAAACAGATAGCTAATTTACGTGCAAATTTATCCTGACGTCAGAAAATCTAGTGGTCTCGACCTGTTAAATATAGTTTAACAGATGAAAACTGTAGTTAACGATTTGTTAACTATAGTTCACGGTTTGTAAACTATAGTTTACAGCGATAAACCTAGTTTATCAACAGTGAAACTATGTTTAGCTCATTTTTGTGAATATGGCGTGCCATACATTGCTTCAACATGCACGGGCCACATCAACATGTTGACTTACGGTAAATTGTGAAGGTGAAACATAATGGTGGTGATAAAAAAATCGTATTTCATCGCACTCATCTTTTATACTAGAAAATTTAAAACTGTAATCTGTCTTTTCCAATGTAATTCATCGATGATTATTTGCAATAGATAAATTGTTTGTTCAAAATATTTAAGGTAACTTCAATCATCAAATGAATAATTAAATGTATTTAAAGTAAAAACTACATTTGTTTTCATCTAATAGTATTTGAAATGATTACTGCAGAGTAAGAGCCATAAGAAATATATATTAATACATATATAAATATATGTATGTTAATATATAGGAGGGTTGTCCGGAAAAATCGTGAGATGTTTTCTTGACCAAAAAAATGGGTGCATTAAGCTGACATTTTCAGCAGCTGTTTAAAATTCTGTACAAAAATGTTTATTAAGCTTGAATGTGCATAGGGCATGTGGTCCTACTGTGCATTGTCCAAAAACTAGGGTTTCATTTGAGAATACACGAGTATTTTTTCGAAATAAAAGTATTAAGTAGATAAGAATGAAGAGAACTTTTTTCCAATTTTTAATCCAATATCATGTCATCTTTTTGAAATTTTAAAGGTAATTGCTTTTTTTTGGCTGTTTCCTGAGTTTTCAAAATGGGAATATGATAAATACAACACAAGAAAAACGGCGACGTTTGATGACGTAAAAGCGCAATGGAGAGGAGAGTAGTTCAGCTTGATTCAGATGTAGTTATGACACCTTAAGAGATTTTAAAGTAATACAGAAGAAAAAAATCTTAAAATATCATAAGATCCCTAATATACAATTGAAATTGACGCTGCGTCAGACACTTTGACGTTATCATCCATGCCCCGTAAGACGATGCAACCCATCACATAAAATCTCATAATTTCTTGATTTATACATATACGAGTATCTATTTATAATTATTTTTTAATCGAGACAACTTGTCCACAAGTTTATCGGACGACCCTCTTATATACTTTTTCTTTAATTTAGATTAGCTGATGCAACAATTACGCAAGAAGAAAATATAACTGCTACAAGGAACAACAACAACAAATTTAAGCTTTCTGTAGCTTTCATAGCACCAATTCTTTTCATCGTGGTCGTTGGTATGGTTCTGTGGAGATGTCGATTTTATAGAAAAGGTAATCAGCGGTGCTGACATTTTATGTCCTAAATCGAAGATCAGGGGCATAGAGTTTGTCGTCTCTACCCATCTGTCATATATTTGAATTAAGTATTCAAGCCCAATAGTCCATTAGATAATTCAAACTTAGCCTAAGCTAGGAGCAGTACAAAGACGGACCTGTCAAACATCAGAGGTGGTCTAAGGTGCCATGGAAGAGTGAGCAGCCCCTACTGACAGGTCACAACCGCATGTGCTCCTTTTAATAATTGGGAAATAACGGAAAAATCCGCCGAAATTTAGTTTGTATATATTGTCTTACAATTATTATTAAAAAAATTCAGCCAGCATTTGACTAAATGATAGATTATATTTGCCGACAAGGTCATTGTATTGTCCATAGAACAGACTGATCACATTAATGTCCATACAACAGAATGATGACTTAAAACGATACTACTGACGTTCATGTTTCATCGACTTGTTTGTGTATGACAAATTGAAATTTTTCGGATAAAAAGTACATTCTTTACAAGGAAGGGGATTTTGTAGGACTCTACTGATACCCTAAAACCTTGAAAATAAGACGGATTTGGTTATGAGCCGGTTTTGAAAATAAACCACCTATTTCTTGCATTGAAAATTACTCGAAAAAAGGCCCGTTTTTAAAATAAGCTAGTCATAAATTTTCTATAAATTCACGATGTACATTTAGCAGGAGGTTTGTCTGAATACTAGTTTTCTGTAAATTTTCAAAACGAGCAAGTAGTAAGGACTATACAATCTATCGATTACCGTGATTATGTTTTTTTGTTTGGATACCATTTTTTTGTATTGAAACTAAGCCGAGATTTGAAATTAAAGCGGTTTTGAAAATAAGCCCCCATTTTCTTACAAAAAATTAGAATATGCCGCGGCTTATTTTCAAGGTTTTAGGGTATTGGACAAATGAAATGCAATATGGTTCAAATGTGATGTTGTTCAAATTTGTATGTGACGGACGTTTAGATGTTTTTATTAGACCTGGCACGTGATGATGTGGGAATCACGTTATCTAAACAAATAAGCTTGATGAATTGAGATCTATAAATTCCAATATTGCAAGGGCATAACCAAGTTAACTTTTCTTAAATATAACTAAAATATATTTCCAGACTCCAGAGCAAAATGTCAAGAGAGATATTGAAAACTTACTGGATACATATATTTTGTTGAATTCAATGTTTAAGATAACAGTAATCTGTATATTAATTACATAGTTAACATCAATACATAAACAATCAGTTCTAAAAGAATAACTAACGGGAATTTTTAAATTTTCTAGAACAGCCGAAAGATGCATATGAATTGGTAAGTATACAGAATGATGAGGCGGGCGTATCACTGAAAGACAATAAAGAAAAAGATGAAAAAATTTCGACACAATCAAACAGTGGAGGTAAAGACGTCATCGATAAAAATATCAATACATTCTTTGAAGCCTGTAGATATGGAAAACTAAGTACGTGTCAACATATAATCAAACAATATCCAGACATGATTACTGAAAAAGACGTTAAAGGATGTAATGGCGCATCATATGCCGCAGAAGGAGGAAATGTTGAGGTTTTAGAACTATTGGTTAAAAACGGCATTGAAGTCAGGAATAAGAACAATTCTTGTAGTAACATTCTCCACATTGCCTGCTTAAACTGTAAACTAGAAATGTGTCAACATATAATCAAACAATATCCAGACGTGATTCCTGAAAAAGACGTTAAAGGCTGGAATGCCGCATCATATGCCGCAGAAGGAGGAAATGTTGAGGTTTTAGAACTATTGGCAAAGAATGGTGTAGACCTCACTCAAACAAATTATTATGGTTCTAATATTTTCCACATCGCCTGCAGGAACTCTCAATTAGAAATGTGTCAACATATAATCAACCATTACTCAAGCATGATCCATGAGGTAGATCGCAGAGGATGGAATGCCGCATCAAACGCCGCAGAGGGTGGAAAAATTGACATTTTGAAACTATTAGAAAGAAATGGTGTCAACATCTTCCATGAAAACAGGTCTGGTGTTAATATTCTTAATATTGCCTGCTTTAACTCTAAAATAGCAATGTGCCAACATATAATGAACCATTATCCAGTCATGCTTAATCACTTGGACGCTAAAGGGTATAATGCCGCAGGATATGCAGCACAAGGTGGACATATTGAAGTTTTGGAAATATTGGCAAAATATGGCGTCGACATCAGACATGAAAACAATTCTAAATCTAATATTCTTCACATTGCCTGCTACAACTCTACTTTAGACATGTGTCAATATATAATCAAACATTATCCGGACATGCTTAATCAGGTGAACAACGAAGGAGAGAATGAAGCAATACAAGCTGCACAGGGAGGAAATGTCGATGTTTTAAAACTATTGGATAAAAATGGTGTCGATGTCAGACGTAAAAACAATTCAGGTAATAATATTCTTCACATTGCCTGCTTGAAGTCTAGATTAGAAATGTGCCAACACATAATCAAACATTATCCAGACATAATTAATGATGTAGATAATAATGGTTGGAATGCCGCATTTAGCACTGCACAGGGAGGATGTATCACAATTCTAGAACTATTGGCCGAAAATGGTGTCAATCTCTCTCATAAAAGCAAGTGTGGAAGTAATATTCTTCACATTGCCTGCGAGAACTCTCACTTACAAATGTGTAAATATATTAAGAAACATTATCCAAACATGCTAAATGAGGCAAACAACAATGGATGTATCCCCACATTCAATATTTCCGCTCAATAATGAATGATAAAGTTTTGAACGACAAATTAAAGAGAAATGAAAATTTGACAGACAGGTAAAATGCAACCCAGGCTCAAGATGAACAAATCCTTTCGTACGAAGGTCTAGAAAAACAAAAAAAAAGGAAAGAGGAAATAAGAATGGCTTAAAATACTACTAACCTCAGATAAAGAAAAAGAAAGAAGCAAAATAAAACGTACTTACTTTACAAAATCTTAGATTTAAAAATATGCAATCTCCAACAGTTTTGAAAGACCTAATTTTCTCTCATTTTTATTTTTATCTGTACGAATTAGAAAAGAATCGTCTGTCTAAAAATACATGCATGGGTAACAATTTTTTTTTTACCATATATATGAAAAATGTTGAACACAATGTTCAGATAATATTGATAACCCTGAAATAATTATAAGAATTGTTCTTGAGGCCTACATGCAATAAAATACATGTATAACACATTTGTGTGCATTTTCATTTCCGTATACTAATTGAAAATGCGATAGGATATAAAATAAACATGTTCATCGATTAAATAGTTTTTAATGTATATACTATATTTCGTTGAGTTATCTAAGATGGTTTTGTGGGCATAAATTTCGTCCTTTAGAAAGTACCACTATTCAATATAAAGTAATATGAACATTTTGTTTCGAATTTTAAAAGTCCCATCACACTTACATTGCTACACTATGGACTGGAAAGATTTCCAACACTATCGACATTGTCATTACATCCATAGGGAACGGCTGAGCAACTTGTCAGTCTGTACCCTTTTTTTTTATTAGAAACATGGTCTAATTATGATGGTTACAATTGAATGCATTTAATTGGATGTAGAATAAAATTTATTAACTGATGGATTTGATTTTTTGTGCTTTGATTTCGGCAAGATTTTAAGTTATGATACTGACCTTTGACCTTTGACGTATCAACATATCTTCCTCAACATTTCAAATTAACACAGATTCAGAAATTACTGAAATTACTGTATAGTTTTGATAATATTTATTTCGCACAAGAAATAAGATAATTATATTTTTTGTTGTCGTTATACTACTAATATTTTCACACTCAAAAATTATGTTAACAGAGATATCTTTAAACTTCTAGATCTAACTTTTTATATATCAAACTAAGGTTACATTTAAAGAATAAAACTATTTGATTTCATCAATCCTGCATATAGATAAATTTATTTCCTTGAATTAATTCCTAAACTTCTCAAAGATGGTAGGGAACCTTAACAATTTTTTTTACAGTAATGTATAGTTTACGATACTTAGTGACATTAATTGTAAGATTTTAATTGCAATCGTAATGAAGATTTACTTTCAAGGCGTTTGTATGTATGTTCAATAAATAAATATATCTTATATCTAATTAAGTCTGAAAGAAAATGAAAAAAGGAAATATTTCCTGTGTTATTTTTTTATTGTATTAACTTTTTTGTTATAAAATTTCATAATTACAGTGTGTACTAGGAAAACGATACAGAAAATTCACGAAAAAATCCTCACAAAATGTAACTTATTATATACAATGTAAGATATGTTTATAGTGCTTGAACAATCAGTAGAATAAAATGTTTAACACTCACTTTTCTTGATAATACAATTAATGAAAAATAATAATACATCAGATATTGGAATATAACATTTTTTGCAAAGCAAATGTGATGTGTGGAATGCAAAATGTAAATTTATTTTACGTTTCTCGTTACACGATTTTTGTAGTACTTCGAGATTTAATCCTTTTCCTCATTTTCTCTGACTTGCATTTGCACAGCCCATACCTGACCACTATGTAAAGTTGATAAACATCATTTGCAACGATAAGAGCGATTAAAAGTACGATGATGATGACTCCTAAAACACTTCCGATGACTACAGAACTATTGCGCAGGTCTCGGGCGGAAGTCCTCTTGCGTATCGACGCCGACAATGAGGTTTTGTTGACGACTAGTTCATTTTTTATTGCCTGTATCTTCATTTGAAGCTGATCGTCGTCGGCCATTATGAGGCGGTTCTTCATTACATTACAGGAACACATACATCCTAAGATTAGAAACACAGGGTTACTGATTACATACACTCTAATAGATACACATTTTCAAGCTGATGATATTATTCATTTTAAGCTGATCGTCGTCGGCCATTATGAGGCGGTTCTTCATTACATTGCAGGAACACATACATCCTAAGATTACAAACACAGGGTTACTAATTACATACACACTTACAGATACATATCTTATATTTACATAGGTTTTGAGCACATTGTTATTTGTTAAATCTTAGATATATTTTTCTTTGTCATTTTACTATGTACCGGTAATGTATTCCATATTGTTGGCTTGCTATCATGTGCTTAATTAGTTTTTTTTTCTAGAATTATTTGAATTACAAAACAAATACGTGGAAAATCCGAAATGCGTTTTGTCTGATTTATTTTAGGTAAATTTAATAAGACAAAACTTCCTCTCTTATATATTTGTCCAAAATAAAATAACTTAGGATATGGTCCTCTTATTCGGCCAGTTTATGAATTTGAAGCTTATATTATAAACTTGAATAAAAAAAATAATGTGACGTCCGACTAGATTTTGATTGGGAATATTACCCTTAAGTATAGATTGTCCGTTTCATTAAGGAAGTACTTTATTAAAGATTAAATGTAATTTTTGTAACGCTAGCTTTGTTGAAAATGACCACCAATATCTCTTTACATTTGATGCAGAATAAAATTTTAGATCTAGATTTTAATTATATCGCACTAAATTTTACAGATTCAGATCCTTTATCCTACATATTGAATGTGCACAAAAGAATACTGTATGTTCTAAGTTTATGTAAATAAAGTACATGAATGTTTAATTCAAAGAAAGATTTTGCATTAAAAATAAGTAATTGGGGAACCGTCTAGTATATTTTATAACATATCTTATATCTTTAAATATATTTATAATGCTTATATGTAAGTTATGATCTCTATATTGAAAAGATTCCTTTGGCATATGCAAACCATTACCTTCTGTGAAAAGGAGACATATAGGCCCAGTGGGTCAGTTCTTTATTTATTTCTTGTAATTGTAAGAAATTTCACTGAAAACTTCTTAATTTCTTTCTTACTTCACAGCACAGTTCGTACATAGGACATCTGCTTTTCTGTAAGGCCTATATGTTTACTCATCGAACCGGTAAAGCGCCTATATTTCTATACAATTTTAAATACTTACCATAAACTGACGAAAAAAAAAAACAAATTAGTTAAGTCTAAAAATTAAAACCTTTTATAAATAGACTTACTAGCGCCTTGAAGAGTGGTTTGGTTACTCGTATTTGTTTCCGCTTGTGATGTTGTCAGAATCTCGAGATCTTTTGCCTGCGTTGTGTGATATTTAGCTTCTGTAGTCGTTATCAAATATGCTGTAAATATAAATATGAAGTCAATGGGACTGGGGTTACGTACAAACTTTTAAGGTCATTAATTTGAATCTGAATTCTCTAATGATTTTTTTCGCTTGTCTGATAACGGCAATGAGCATACGACGGTTGCGACCGGCCGACAGGGGATGCTTACTCCTCTATGGCCTGATTTCACCTCTAAGGTTTTAAGAGGTATGCGTTCCCCCTGCTCTCAATTTCAATTATTCCGATAGATTTTTAGCTTTATTACATTTTGTTATCTGCATATTTAATTTTGCAAACATCTAATATGTAATCCATAGCTAGGAATGAAACTTTTAAAAATAAATTGCGAAAATCTTTAAAAAGCTAAGAGTTTGTTTTGTTGTTGTTTTGTTTTTATTATTATTATTTTTATTATTATCATTATTATTATTATTATTATTCAAAATATGAAGAACTTCCTTCTTCTTACAATCAAATATAAAAAATAATATTTAGCTGTACCTAACTTGTAAACTTTTTATTCTGTTCAAAATTCTTCCTTTCCATAACCTCCCTGACTTATCTGTACAATTTTATGCCACTTACAATCTCTTTATTGCGAAACTTTAAATAATAAATTAGAATAAACACGGTTAAACTTATTATTTTTACTTATATAAAGATGACTTTGATAATTTTTTTCTGAGTTTTTAATAAAAGTTTATATCATCTGTCCCTAAAGGAGAAATTAATTCGTTGAAAAAAGATTTAATTTGGTAAGATAGTCCCTCTAAATTTACTATTTCTACTGGCCTTTGACTACCATGTGAATTCAGAATTTTAAATTATGAATTCAATCATATAGATCTGCTGTAATTGGTCATGTGGATTTTAAAATGAAAAAAAAGATGAGGATAACAAACAGTAGTCAATCTTTTTTTAAAGAAAATATATTCATATTACCGGTATGCATATTCATATTATGCAAATTTGTGAGCAGCATAAAACACGGACCCCCGGAAATTCGAGACCTGGGCCCCAAGACCATAAACTGAGAATCGACTTAAATCGAAATTTCAAATTAGTATGACTTTTAAAATAACTTTTGAAATAAAACAAACTTTTCAAGTTATGTTTGTAATCAAATCTTTAAAAAGCTTGAAAGTTTTAAGGCATGTACATTACATAATAATTAAAATATTCAAAATCCAAATTTTGACTTAAGTCTATACTCAGTTTATGGTACTGGAGCCTGAAATCAGGTGCCTAGCAGAAGAAAGCATTTCTTGTCAACCTGACTCAACCCCCTGAGTACTAATTAAGTAGTTATACGGACTACATTTTAGTCGAATATAGTATAAAAGTAATATTCTTACAAATGCGACATCAACTTATATGTCAGAAGCTCGCCTCGGATTAAAATTGATCATACTCAAAATATGTACAATCATAGTGATTTTAACAAAGTAAAATTGTTGTAGACAAAATATAAAAATTTACGGACTTGGTTGTTCATTAAATTAAAAAGTCTATCAAGAGGAATGCTCGTTAAAAGTTTAGAAAACTTGTAACCATTGATTTAACTGATATAAGAAAAAATGGAGTCTTTAAATTTTCTTAAAGCTTTGTAGAATTTTAAAAAATACCTCTATCATATATTATACGTACATATATATATATTTACGTGTGAAGTTTCTCCTTTTTAAAAGTTTTTTTGGGAGGAATAAAGAAAAGAACGAAAGGAGCCTGGGAGGATGTTTTAGACACTGAGCATTTTAGCTTTAAAAGTGCACAGTGGTTATAGGTTGGGTTACTCCCTGCAGGTGTAATATGTCTTCTAGGTAACCATAAATGTTATAATTATGAGTCTTACAAACAAAGATAATACCGGTATTGTCCGCAGGAATTATTACGTATATACATGTATCTACAAACTATTCATGTAGCTTCTCTTATTCTATTTGGTGAAAACAGAAGTATAGATTGTTTTCATATTGCCCTTAATTATTTCCTTCTTCATATTTAGCCCAAAGTCTGACATCATCCATGACAGATTTCATCATAGAAATGATGTTCTGTTAAAATGGAACTAAATAAACGTACAATTAATCTTTCTCGAACATAATGGCAGAAATTGACTGGAACATTGCGTTTTTCTCAATCCAAGAGATGTCAGCAACACACAATCCGCATTAGGTATTACCGACCTATAAAGGCCCCATTCGTAAATCCGAGATGTTTCATTCAACATGTTTTGAAAATGTCCTTCAGAATACATGTCATGAAATCCAATCCAGAAAGGCATAAGTTTAATAAAATTTCTGCAAATAGAAAAATTCATAAATTTAAAATCTCGATCCTTGTTCTTTTCTATCAAGTACAAAGTCCAAATGAGATCTCTTTCGACATTTTAATAATATAAATTACTTTCTATCGATGTCCAGAGTGATTTTTTCTGGAATGTCAGCGAGTATTCCTTCCTGTTTCTGACATTGTTTGTGTGATTCCATAAAGCTAGTGTTCACGAAAATTGGCCAATAACATCTACTACCAATTGTACTACCCAGGTACATCGAACAGTTTTCTGTAAAAAGTATATTTGCAGTATACTGATAAAAAATTGTTTGTCTTATAAAAATTAAATGCTTTTATTTAAGAAATTAATGTTTGTATTATCAAATTTATGAGAAACATATCATATTTGTTTTACGCTTTACACAAATTTCCAAATTACAATTATCAAAGAAGAAAGTTCAAACATTATGCACCAGTCTGTGACCTATATCTACTCGATTGCTTTTCCATTTTGCCATGGCCCTCAGAATTTTACTTCTTCGTTTTAATAACCAATATTGTAAAATAATAAAACCAACCCTTTAATCGCAGAAACAACAAATAAGTTTAATACTAATTAATCCATACGGTTTCAATTCACATTCTTATTTCCTATTTCTAAAAGTTTTGGCCATTTAATGAAGTGCATTAAGGATAGTTTTTTTTCTTTACAAATTCGGGATTTTGTACGTGAAATATTTAATTTGGGAATATTGAAGTATATAAAATGTAACGTTCTGATGGCTGATAATAGACAACTAAAGATAACAATTAATTTTATATAAATAAGAAAAAATACTAAAACTTATATCAAAAGAAAAAAATAACCTTACCTGTTCTTTCACCTTCGACATAAATAATGGATATAAAAAAGGAAGCATAACTGATAAGTTTGCGATAAAGCATAGTTAGGGATAACCGACAGCTATGAGGTCTGTCTCCCCTTCACTTATAACGGAGGATTCAGCATAGGATAAGTAAAATGATTTTCATATGTCTTTCTAATTGCTAAGTAACATCGAGCAATTGCAATCAGAACGTACACAGGTCAGTGCAACCAATTAGAATAAAATGTCACGAAAGTGATGGATTGAGGAAGCAAATAACATTTTTAATTGCTTCTAGATAGAAAGGAATTGGAATTAGAGAACTTTAAAAGGTACAGCGCTGCACATTTTTTAAGATCACATGGTTTCTCGCACAAACTAGGTCACGTTCTTCTTGGTATATAGATTAAACATTATCGAACTTCATGACAACGACATGACCCTAGGATGTTTCATGTGCCAGATGAAGGGTACATGTCCTTTAAAATTATTATCTTAAGTTATCAAAGTCGATGTTTTAAACTTTATCAATAAATGATACGATGTAACAATTATATGATTCTATAATGAGTATTTGTAAATTAAATTTATAGAGCTAACTTTAAGCAAGGTACTATTGAAAAGGAAACTTTCTTGACATTTACTTTCCATCATCGTCGGAAACCCACGACTGATTACGCACCATTCTTCTGGAGAGAGGACTGAAGTGTTATAAGCCGTAGGTTTCCAACGTTAAAGATATCTAAGCATATCAAGTATGAGAAAAGAAAAACAAAAGTCGGAAATCATTTTCAAACAAAAGAAATAGCAGATATCATGACTACGGCTGAAACTACAGTACATCTCCATATGAGTGGAAAAT
>NW_026925100.1:0-2516 GCF_032062105.1 Saccostrea cuccullata
TTTTCCTATAAATCCATGAAAAGAAAATAATTATCATTTTTAAAACATCCTTTTTGTCTTAAGAGAAAGCCAGTTCATAAATCACAACAATAAATTTCTGATTTGTTGTCTCCATTCTTTTCAAAGCCAGTTTATTGGAGTTTTGGAGGGAAAACCCCCTGATTAATATTTGACGCCTATTTTACAACACAGCATTTAGATAAACTTTCACAGCACTTGTAGAATACCCTTTGTTGGAACAAAATTGACCAGAAAAGTTTTCATTTCCCCCCATATTTAACAATTCCCTTATTTTTTTCATTTTTTAAAGGGGGAAAATCAATTTTGTTATGTAATAATTACATAATGGTCTTAACTTGTAACCTTTTTTTTGTTTTTTGTGAAGAACAAACATATCTCTCCACGATAAAAAATTGGTTGCCAAGCTTATTCTTTTAATTAAATTTTTCAAAAGATGCAAAAAAAACTTTCCCCAGGTCTGTTTGTTTTCTTGATTGCTCTGGAGAAAGGGGAATAAATGCTTCTTTCTTCAGAAATGGGGATTTAGATCCCCAGACTTAAATGGGGGACAATTATTTAATGAATCTCAGGTGCAAAAATAAAAAAATAAACCCCTCAAAGGCCTTTTAAAGGTAATTGAAAAAAATAATTATAAAATTATTAAAATTTTTTTTTTCTTTTAAAAATTTTATTTCTTAACCATTTTTAAATTGGATTGAAAAATTTTTTACTTTGTAAAAATAATGGTTTTTACAAATATTTTTTTGGGGGCTAAGGTTTTTTATGCACTAAATTTTAAAAAAAGTAAAACCTTTATTGACAATTTTTGCAATGGAAAAAGTAAATCGTGGGTTCCCTGTTTTTTTTGTTTTCAGGTAATTTTAAACCCTCCGTAAAAATGTAAACAAAAAATCCTGATTTTTAACAAAATTTTTATTTTAAAATTATAAATGAAAATAATTGGTTAAACGAATAATGAAAAATCTTTTAAACTTATTCAAATTTTTTTTTACATAAATAAAATTCTTAAGAATTTAAAGGAAAGGGAAAGGGTTTTGACCAAAAAAAAAATATTCAGTCTCATGATAATACTTATTCTGAGTTCTAACATGCATCACATGTGTGCAGAATTACTTAGCACCCTGGCATGTTTGGGTTTTGGACTTTATTTTTCTTTAGCTACATTATTTTTTTGGGAGTTTTTTTTGTATTTTTTTATTTTTGTAGGTGTTGACTGTCTTTTAATTTTAATCTCAGTAGTAAAGTTATTGAGCATAAATTTTTTAAAAATATCTTGTACTGAAATATTAATAAAATTTAAATTTAACTGATGAAGAAATTTGGGATATTTTCATAAAAATATAAAAAACTATAATTCAGCTATAGGGGACCTTTTTTTAGATCACCTCCTATAAATTTTATCCCTTTTGTACACCCACCCCCTCAAAGAATAGGAAAATTTTGAAACTGGGCTCTGTATCATTTTTTCCATAAAATTTAAACCCATAAAATGTTTTTATTTTTTTATTTTAAAATTTTAAAAATTTTTTTTTTTTTATGTAAATTTGGTGAAAAAAAAGATTTAATTTTCTTTGGAAATTCATTTAAAAACCTTTAATTTCCCGAAAAACCCATTTTAAAAGAGAATAATTATGCATGTTAAAATTTAAATTTCATGGCTTTTTGTTTAAAAGAAAGCCAGTTCATAAATCACAACAATAAATTACATCTGATTTTTTGTTTCCTTTTTTTATCATCAAACCAGTTTTTTGGAGTGTTGGAGCTGTAAAACCTCCCTGATTTATATCATTTGACTGCCGAGTTACAACACACATTTAGATAAAACCCCACAGCACTTGTAACAATCCTGCGGAAATAAATTACCCAAAAATTTCATTATCAACCCAGTATTTAACAATTTTGTTTTTTTATTTTTTAAGGGGGAAAAAGAAAATTTGTTATGTAATAATTACATAATGGTCTTGCCCCTTTAATCTTTTTGTTTGTTGTGAAGAACAAACAAAATTCCCCGGATAAAAAATTGGTTTCCAAACTTATTCTTTTAAAGTGAAATTTCTTCAAAAGATGCAAAAAATCTTCCAGGTGCTGTGTTGTTTTCTTGATTCTTGGAGTGGGAATAAATGCTTCATATTTCAGAAATGGGGATTTAATACCAGACTTAAAATTGGGGGGGAATTTTTTTAAAAGAAACTCAGGGGCAAAAAAAAAAAATGAACCCCTAAAGGCCTTAAGGTATTTAAAAGGTTTAACCAATAAAAATCTTTAAAGTAGGTCAAAAAATTAAAAAATTTTTTTTTTTTTTGAAAGGGTTTTTTATTTTTTTCCGCCTTTTTAAATTTGGTTTTTTATAAATTTTATGACTTTAAAATAATAAAGGTTTTTGACAGGAATATTTTTTTTCCAAAAGGAACTTTTTCCGATGCTAAAGGGGTTTTAAACAAAATGGGAAAATGACAGTCCCCTGTTTGCAATAAAAAGCCCAAAAGCCCGGGGGT
>NW_026925101.1:0-25273 GCF_032062105.1 Saccostrea cuccullata
CATGCATCGGTAAGTATAATTTAATAGGAGATTTAAAAGACAATAAATGTTAGTTTTTTTCAAAAGAAACACAGTATCTGAAAGGTTTTAAGATGTGATCTTATTTCATAGAGGACAATGGTAAGGATCAAAGCGCGGGAGTATAACAGTCCAGAATTTGATTAAAATTATGGACTGCAATAAGACATATAATAGTTACCGTGAAAAGAATATTATTGATGCAATATGAAGGAATGTATTTCACATATGACAAAACATTTTTTTTTAATTTCCATTTTTTTTCTGCATAATAAAATGAAAAAAAAGGTTTAAATGCATTAAACATGCGATAGTCAAAAGAGGTCGCAAAATCAATGCGATACAGAATGGGGTGTATTAGATTATTAATTACTAGGAATATTTAAATCGTATGATAATGTAATCGTTTAACAAAAGATAATACAGTTTAAAAGGTAAATATTTGTGCACATTTCTTTTTAATCAGTTCTTCATAGAGCATTTCAACAGCTTTTCGTAATTGAAAAATAAGGCCAACTTTAAAACAATGTTTCTTTGCCGTCTCCAGACTAAGAAAAAGAGTCGGAAGGTCGTTGAGAATTGTTTTTTATTTAAAAATTCATTTTCAATTGAAAAAAAAAATATTGTTTCCAGAATACATTAAGAAAAGTATTCCTTCCTAAAGATAAAAAAAAATATTGATTCAGTGCATATAACTAGTCGACAGAGAGAGGACAAAATGCATTTGTAAAGAACGTTTTTTTCTTAAAATTTCATATTAATTTGCTTGGTTCAATAAAACCAATCTGATTCCAGTTATCATAATCATTAATATCTGATTAGTTCAGTTGAATGTTATCAATTTCCTGGTCACTAACTAAATTCTTAACATATCTTTTATCAAACTGTCTCGTGCGTGTGTACTATGTTATGTAAATAGGAAACACATTTACTAAAAAAAAAGAAGTCTATTATAATCTACACTATATAAAAATCATATTTTTTTTCCGTAAAAGATCGATGATACCATTGTGATATAAACAAAAACTGATAATAGGCGATCCTATTGAAATTTCAAATTGACGTTTTTTAAACAAATTTTTATTTGACAACGAAAAATAGCAACAATAATGGCACATTTTCATTCTTGTCATTTATTTTTAAACATGTATATAAATATCTTGCAATAATTTTAAATGAAAGTTTTTTTATTAGCGCAAAGTCAAATTTCTTTTCATTTAAAGAATATATTACTTGTAACTTTATTGGATGTGTTCGTCGTGGGTGAGTGATTGATTGATTGATTGTATGTTGTTTAACGTCCCTATCGAGAATTTTTCACTCATATGGAGACGTCACCGTATGCCGGTGAAGGGCTTCAAATTTTGACCTTTACTCGGCACTCAGGGCCATTGAGTAGTGAGGGATCTTTATCGTGCCATCGCCTGCCGCTGACACGGGGCCTCGGTTTTTAAGGTCTCGATCATCCGAAGGACCCGCAACTTTCACTTCAAAGTGCCGAGTGCATGGCGAAGGAACAGTTGCTACCCATTTTATCGACTGGGTCAGTCGCGGCCGAGATACGAACTCACGACCTCCCGATCACGGAGCGAGTGCTCTACCGACTGAGCTACCGTGAACGGTCGTGGGTGAGTGAAAGAAAATTTTGAGAAAATTCGGCTGTGCGATCTTTTCGAACTACTCCTGCAAATAATTTATATGTCGAAACTTTTGGACTTCAATCTGGAATCAACCTCACCTTTCCTATTCCTTTCCTTAAAAAAATACCATTATAACAGTCAGTTTTTATCCCAATCTAATTGAAATCAGACTTCTTAGATCCACGCCGTATTCACTCTTACGCAGAGTGAATACGACGTGGATCTAAGAAGTCCGATACTTTTATGATAACTATAGTTTTTTTTTTAACAATTGCGTTATCTTTTCTTGATACTTTTTTTTAGTTAATACTGTAGAAGCCAAGGAGGGTGAATCCAAATACTTTTTATGGACTGCAGATTATTTCCCTAAAAGTGGACTTTACCTCATTTTTCATGTATATAACGATTCCGTGTCGACGATAATGCAGATAGGGGACAAGGACCCGTCAACTGAGAAGTACGTGTATCACACCCGACCCCTGGATTCTGTAAATATACAGTTTGAGGTGAAAAATATAACAGTTCAAGATGCCGGATATTACGCAGGAGGACCCTCTAAGGCAGATGCTTTGACAGGAGAAGGAGTTGTTCTTGTTGTTTTTGGTAAATTCTGTGATTTATATTGCAAGTTATCTAACTCTTTGTGTCAACTTTCTACAGCAATTGTCTTATATTGTACACGTTAACAACTGGGAGGGGGATTGCTAATTTTTTGTATATCACTATGAATTCTGTGCTTGTTTATGTATTCAATGCTAAATGCATTGAACGCGCATTAAAATTTTATTTAGGAAAGCTCGTGAAACCAACAAAAACAGGAATATTTAATGTCAAGGTGTTAGACTACGCTTTCGCCCCTCCCTACAACCTGGCGTAAAAATGTGAACAAATTTGAATTTAAGGATGCCTACATATTACTAAGACTTATCATGGCATTGCTATATATTACGAAAATTTATATTTATATTACGAAAAAAAGATTTTACATATTTTGCGATTGAGAATAAATTGCAGGATTAAACTGGTATACATAGACAAATTGAAGCGAGTGTCCGAAACCAAATTTCAAGATTTGCACTTCACAAGCATTGATGATAATTTTATTGAAATAAAGAAAAAAATGTAATGTACGATGTATATATACACTGCAATACAGTCACATTTAAGAAATACTTTTCAATTTTGTTTTTTTTTTTAATTCAGGAAAACCAGTTAAAGCACAAATAACTGGAAATCTGAATATTCAAGTCGGGAGATATGCCTACTTGAAATGTGAAAGTATATCTACGTCTGCTCCGTCCTATTACAAGAGGTTCCCGCCATTAACGTACTCATGGTTTGTCAACAACAGCAGGCTTGAAAGAGAGGTTATACAAACCTATAGATTTACTGTCACCGATGATGCTAAATACAACAGATACAGCTGTCAGGCAAAGGAAACGCTAGAATCAGAAAAAAGTGAAGAAATTCAGATTAACCCTTTATGTAAGTTCTTGTATATTTGTAAATTTTTATAAGCGTATAGTAATATTTTTGCAAAGAATGTGATAATTTGAATTATATCTGTATGACTTGGTAAAAATTGATTGATTTAAAAAAACTGCTTATAGGTGCAGAGTCGTGGATAAACATTTTTAATCATGAACATTAACGGTGAAAAGTTGATTTTTCAGAAGTGGATTTTGGCTATTGAATTGAACAAAAAAGAGTTCGAAAATAAACAAGTACTCGTAATTTCATTAATGTGTAGAAATTACAGCCAACTTTTATCTAGTCACGTATGCAGAGTCACCCCCCTACTATTTACCAAGTAGATTTTTTTTCTATGTAGCTCGTAAAACGATTGGTTAGCAAGTCGGGTGTATATTTTCGTATACCCTATCCGAGGCAAGGTTAATAACATGACGTCACTGTGCATAGTTTCTCTAAAAAAAAAAAACAATAAACAGGACGTCATGACAAATAAATACCAGTAATTAGCCTTGGGTTAACCAAGAATTTCATTTGATAAAATTCGAATTCGTGAACTAGGTGAAAACAATGGTGAACGGAAATCTACACCGTGTTTAATTCATGCTCCCTTTGGCTCAAGGATTATGAAAGAAACTTGTTAAATCTCCGTACACCAGTTATTGAACCCTAATAACAGTAATATACCCCGTTACTTTGTAAATCAGATATCTAACAAACAACGACGTCCTTCATTTATACCAATCGAAATTTTAAAATTTCCTATGAAAACTAACCCGTGACATAGAAATATTTTGAAAAGCACAAATATTTTTTTCTTCACAGATGGTCCAAGGAGTGTTATAATTTCTCCTACACCTGGTAATGAGGTTAGTGTTCACGAAGGGGGAATGTTTGGTCCCTACAATTGTTTATCTGACTGTAACCCACCTTGTACCTTACAATGGAAGTATAGCAGTTCAAAAGGCGATTTTCTCAATCTCTCATCTGCTGGAAACTTTTCAATTTCTTTACCAAAGACAAAAGCAGTTAGAGCTAATATAACGTTTATTCGATGTGAAGTAAATGGCATCGAAAAAACAGAAGTATCAGACATCAAACTGAACATTCAATGTAAGTACCTCGTGCAACTTTCATAAGAAACATTTTCCGCATTTATGCAAAAAGACATAAGGAAAAACAAATACTTAATTCTCTTTACTGATGGTCCAGAGAGTGTCATAATTAATTTTAAACATATTCCAAGGGTTATATTTTTTTGATTTACAGATGTACATTTGAACATTTACAAATAAAACACTTAAAACAGAGTATTATAAATCTTGAGAAACTTATAATAATTAAAGTGACATGTCAGTAAAAATAATCATGACTGAAAAATAATACTTGGCAAATTTACAAAGAATTTTTCAAAAGCCCGAATACTTCAGATAATGTATCCTGATATATAATATGGAAATTGGTATGCTCTATAATAATAAGATCTATTTAAAGCAAATTCTTTTGGTATATAATCAATTCAAGTTTAATTTTGTGCATAAAAAATAAATATGGGAACCAGTTTTAATCACAGAAAATAAAGAAATTGAATGATTTATATACCAGATATTTGTGATTAAATATTCATGTTCAGTGTCATTTATACATGTTGGTACGAAAGCCTTCTTCCTTCAGGAAATCTAATTTCAAATCGTTTCCTTGCACGTACTGTTCATAAATGATCTTTGCATACATGTGAGTATTCCTGGCATACTACTCAGAATTAATTTGAACTGCCTTTTAAAGCTCCATTGTTTATTAGAAATCTCATTTCTGAATTAGCGCCCTTTATTAAATTGATAAACCCTGCCCACAGCTGGGACTGCTGGGACTGCTCTGGGACTGCTCTGGGACTCTTTAATTAGCTGTCTCAGAAAGCAGTCCCTAGGACTGCTCTGGGACTGCTTTGTGTCAGGTTGGGTCTGATCGATACTATATATATAAAATTCGGACACATGATAGATTGGACCAAGGTCATAATTCCAAACAGAATTGCAACGTAATCGCAATGTGACATTCCATCAGTTCCTTCACTTTTCATTGATCCTTATGGTACACAAGTAACAGCTCTTCAAAAAGTTTGCCTGAATAGATCAATTAAAATCTGCATCAGGTGTGTTAAACCTTTTGAGCAATAATTTTGTTGATTTAAGGGGGCCGACTGTGGTTTTCATTGCGCAATATTTCGCGCATCATAGTAAAATGAAGCATATTTACTGTTTTAGAGCAATTTTTAGCTTCAATAATAAAATTAAACAAAATTAAGAAATAACAGGTTTAAAATGTAATTACAATTTTATTTAACTGATTTTGCAATTGATAGGTAGGTTGACGTCGTTTCAGTGTCTTTTTGACGTTATGATAAACTCAAGTTCTTAAAGAAAGGGGTAATAAAATGTTATTAAAGAAAAAGTAATGAACATACGCTCTTGAAATTTTAAACATAGAAATTTGAGAATATCTCCATTATTTTTATTATGTTTTCACGTAGATCGTTTGTGCCCGTCATATTTAGCAGTACTCTAAAAACAGCAGGGAAATTCGTTAACTTTTGGGATTTTGAGATGCCACATTTAGTAACAAGAGGTAGAATTTTGTATTTCTTAAATATATTGTACAATATAATATTATTCATCAAATAGTATAGTTTGAACAAAAAGTCTGTTGTAGTATTTGTATAATTTGCTTTAAAGTGCTTAAATTGGCATTTCCCTACTAGTATATAATCCTATAGTAAATATACCTGTATTTTGAGACGGTCCCTTAATATACCTGGACGTTAGATTTTTCCCAAAACTTGGCATGTATACTGAAGGTAATGTAAGTTATATATTGTATAAAAATGAAGACTCTCACTATTGCAGTTTCACAACATAAAACCCCAGTCGGCCCCCTTAAAACATGTCCTTATTTCATATTTTAGAACCTTCTGTAAATGAATTCTTGATTTCGGAGATTTACCAAGTGTTTTAATTAATACTCCCTTTGGCTCATGCGTTATGAACGAAACCCGGTAAATCTCCGTACACCAATTATTGATTCTTGATAACTATAAAAAAAACTCCGTTACTTTGTAAATCAGATATGCAACAAAAAATTACCTCCTTCAATTATACCAATCGAAATATTAAAATTTCCCATATTAGCCTGTGAAATATGAATATTATGGAACAAATAAATATTTTTTCTCTTCACAGATGGTCCAGAGAATGTTATAATTTTTCCTACACCTGGTAATGAGGTTAGCGTTCGTGAAGGGGGAATGTTTGGTCCCTACAGATGCTCATCTGACTGTAACCCAGTTTGTACCTTACAATGGAAGTATAACAGTTCAAAAGGCGATTTTCTCAATCTCACATCTGTCGGCAGCTCTTCAATTTATTTACCAAAGACAAAAGCAGTTAGAGCTAATATGACGTTTATTCGATGTGAAGTGAATGGCATCGAAAAAACAGACGTATTAGACATCAAACTCAACATTCAATGTAAGTACCTCGGGCAACACTCATAAGAAACCGCATTTATGCCAAAAAGACATAAGGAAAAACAAATACTTAATTCTCTTTACTGATGCTCCAGAGAGTGTTATAATTATATACCCCCACCTCTGTTGATTTTACCGTGATATCCTGGCTAACGATTGGTTGAAGTCTGTCACGTGAATGAGGTGCATTACTTACACCCAGTCATTTGTAAATCTATTACCGGTGAATGTAATACGTAACTAACACAAAGTGACGTCATAATAGGCACAGTATATGTGTGAAGAAGCATGTAGCAGCATTAATAAACCACAGATAATACGTAAATATTTCATTATTAAGGTAAATTCGTTACATAGTCTTTTAGTGACAGGGTACGGGATGATACCTGGTTAGTAGATTTCATACCTGACTCGGCTTCACCTAGCCAGGTATGAAATTTATTAACCAAGTATCATCCCGTACCCTGTCACTTAAAGACTATGTAACATAATACTCCATCCGAGGCAGAGATAAATAACATGGCGTCACCATGTATAGTTTCTCTATAAAAACAATCAACATGACGTCATGACGCATTGTAATGCAAAATACATACCATTGATTAGCCTTGGGTTTACGAAGAATTCGATTTGATAAAATTGGAAATATATTCGTGAGCCAGATGAAATCAAGTGTGAATGGAAATCTTTCCTGTGTTTTATGCATACTCTCTTGGGCTCAAAGATTTTGAACGAAACCTGGATAAATCTCCGTACACCACTTACTGAACCCTAATAACTATAATAAACTCTGTTACTTTGTAAATTAGATTTCCAACAAACAACTACCTCCTTCAATTATGCTAATCGGAATATTTAAATTTCCCAAATTAATCTATGACATAGGAATATTTTGGAAAGCACAACAATTTTTTTCTTTTCACAGATGGTCCAAATAGTGTTATAATTTTTCTAAACCTGGTAATGAGGTTAGTGTACATGAAGGGGGAATGTTTGGTCCCTACAATTGTTCATCTGACTGTAACCCATCTTGTACCTTACAATGGAAGTATAGAAGTTCGAAGGGCGATTTTCTCAATCTCACATCTGCTGGCAGCTCTTCAACTTATTTACCAAAGACAAAAGCAGTTAGAGCTAATATGACATTTGTACGATGTGAAGTAAATGGCATCGAAAAAACAGAAGTATCAGACATCAAATTGAACATTCAATGTAAGTACCTCGTGCAACTTTCATAAGAAACATTTTCCGCATTTATGCCAAAAAGACATAAGGAAAAACAAATACTTAATTCTCTTAATTGATGGTTCAGAGATTGTTATAATTATCATTTATATTATTTTGCATTGAGTGTACGCATCTTTATTTAAAACTTTCATCTTTAAAAACTAAGGAAAATAATATCTGAAGTTTATAACAAACACGTATCTTCATGTAATTGATCGATTGCGTTTCTGTAATAAAAAAATTTCTTTAAAAATTAACTGACCACTGTCTTAAGCTTTAATTTTTAGAAAAAGAATTGTACGTTTACAACTGAATTTTAACTCTTTTATACAATAACTTGATATTTATTTGACTTTTTTATCAGATTTATTGGAACCGAGGTTATATATTAATGGTAAACCCAGCAATGCATTAATCATTAATGAAACAGATCACGTTTTTCTGTCGTGTTTTGTCGAAGGAAATCCTATTCCAGAAGTCTCCTTTCTGAATCTCACTGGGAACCAAAACTATATACATAGCGTAAATCATAGGGTAAACTACACATTGATCAGAATGGTCCAGTGCTCTGACACGGGTACTTTCGAATGTGTCGGACAATCGACTGAGTTTGGGAAGAGGAATCAGTCCTTTAGTGTTAACGTTCTCTGTACGTATACTTTGTAACAGAATATAGAACTCTGCTAATAGTTAATGACTATCCATGGTCATTAATGCATTGATGTTTTGTAGGGTTAAATAATTAACAATATTTTTTTATGGAATTGCAGGTGACCCTCGTCTTGATGAACTCACTTTGGTGAATAAAATCTATAGATCAAGTAGCGGCCCGGGTGTAAAAGTTGTTGTAAGTTTACCAGTTGTTGCAAATCCCCTTACATCTACATCAGAGTTCGTTTGGTTGGGACCTAAACTTGAGTCAATATCTTTGAACGTTTCACAAAGAGATAACGTTGTGTACAAACACTGGATCAACAGCACCATTCCCGTTCCTGATGAGGAATCTTTCGGAACCTATTCGCTGAAATACAAAGGGAAAGACTTTGCTGATATTACAATTCACGCCAAAGGTAGGATTATTTTAAAAGATCTAAACATCTTGTTTAAAGCATCATAACATTTTCTAATATTTACATTTGCATATATTTTCCTTTATATAACACTACTGAAAGCAAGAGTTTTTATAACTGTATAAATACAGGTACGGGGTCAAGAGCTCATAGATGTGCGTATGGATAAATGTTCGACGTAATTTCTCAGTGACGTCATGAAGGGTCGACGCGCGTTTAGTGGATAAAATACATGCCATTGGGTTTGAAAAACAATGCATTTCACACGTTAAAAGTCAAAATCAAGCAAATTTAAAGTATGAATAAGTCACAAATGTAAATATAAGTAATAAGGTATCATTTTTTGAGTAATAAGGTATCATTTTTTGAGTTTTATTGGGATGTAAAACGAGTTGGCATATGATCAAATCTTCCATAAAGCCCGAAGGCTTTATGGGATTTGAACACGTGACAAACCCGTTTACATCCCAATAAAACTCAAAAAATGATACCTTATTTCTAAATTAAATATTATATATAGGTTGTATTATTGCTTTATGTTGTAATTTTCTTGACTTTTATTTCTGTAATGACGAGTAATGAAGTTTCTGTAGCACATCATGAAATAGACTCTAGTGCGCTAAAATTTCAATACTCATAAGCATACGTAGCTGCAATAATGTAGCCCTCTCCTTTTTCTTTTTCTTTTTTTTTTTGGGGGGGGGGGGCTAAAACTCCTTAGGATCTCCGTAATGGTGCAATGCGGCAGCGATTCACTCCCGCACGGATTTCGGCGCAAGTTTCAGTAAACGGCTATTTTATTAATATGTCTTACCTGGACTTCCAAAATGTAGTTATCTCAGACATAAATCGATTCAAATATTTACAGAACAATCCATACATCCGTATTTTCCGTGTATGTCAACATCACAACTTAAATTTATCCGTCATGTTTACTGACCTTGACAAATTTTAGTTTGGGTCAGCCAATGAGATTAAGGATATATAGGGAGCGGATTTCTTTAGAATTACCTTATTTTAAGGCTAAATATCACTGTTTACGAAAAAATAACACATGGAATGGTTTTATTTATGGATGTTTAGTGTTACTATTCATCATAATTATTCATAAACATCGACATTTGCTTTATTGAGTTATTCTAAATTTCTTGCGCAAGTCTCAGTAGTCACACGTGAACTGTCATGGCTACTGAGTAATGCACACAGATTTATTTTACATGATTTTCGTGTTTAACCGGGTATGATGTCTACAGTGAATAAAAATTTCGTCTTGTTAGAAGTAAATTGAATGTAAAAACATTTTATTCTGCCTGCAGTTGCCTGTATTAAAAATATTTTTGCACCATTACGGAGATGCTGTGGAATTGTATCCTCTCCAGAAAACATCAGATAAAAAAATTGGAGAGGGCTTCATTATTGCAGCTAAAGCATACGATTAAAAAACCTTCTTAAAACATTCGTGCTTAAAAATATTGTTTAACTAAAAGACAATATATAGTATGACCTAAAACTATTTCAAAGGTACTGTACATTGGGCACAATTTGCTAATAAAATAACAACTATAGAAGTATTTAAAATAAAAGAACCTGTTGATACGAGTAAAACAAAAACATGCCTCAAAGACCCTAAAACCACATAAGTGTTCTTGTATATTCAAAGTTATAGTTTTAAGCTGATCTGCATGCACATTTAGTTATTTTATCATGATTGTAATTGTTCCTGGTTGACAAAAGCCTGTTTTGCCTGTTTTGACCACACTTGATTTTTACATCCATGGCTGTACCTATTCTACAACCATTGCTGTAACTATTCTACAACCCTGGCTGTACCCGCGCAAGATAAACAACATCCACGACTATATACCCTGTCCTGGAGACACACTTCATTTTAAAACCATGACTCTAATTATAAAATCTTACAATTAGATTAAGTATTGAAATAACATAAACCATTATTATATTTTTCTTTTTAAGAAAATACAAAATCGCTCTGGAAACAATGGGGGAGGGGAGATGCAAAAACCCATGCCATCCATGATACATAATTTGCTATGAAGGCAATAATTCAGGATGTATAGAGTTGTATTAGCGGATCTAGAAGCACGGAGGGCCTTAAGTGTTTGCGCCTCTCCAATTGTTTCTCCTGGAATTGTGTTTTATTTGTTTGCTAATATGCGAAATAATCGTTAAGGGAAATAAACCCCTGCAGTATCAATAAAATGTCATCAATCATGATTTTCACTATGCAACTGCAAATGAATTCCATGCAACGTTTTTAATATAGAGAGACTTTTATGCAAGGACAATGTAAATTGCAGCATTTCCTTCTTCTTTTACTGCCACCAGGTCTCTTCAAGGAAGGAAAAGAAAAGTTCATAATACACTTCATATAGATAACTATATATTGCTAATGTCTTATCTGATAAAGTGGGGAAAAAAATCTATTTCCTAAAAATAGAAAAAAAAACAAGGAACAAAAACACAACAAGAAAAAGAACAAATGCAGAAAAAGACAAAAACTCTTCTCGAAGTGCATATCTCTTTCTTTTTTCGGAAAAAAAAACTTTTTACGCAAAGTGTTTATCAGTTTTAGCACATAATGAAAAATTTCCACATCTTCTCATTTTCCCTCCTTATATGTCGTATTTCATTTGATTATAAGATTTTTTTTTTCAATTTCCGAAGGCCCGTGTTTCATACCATGTTCTTAGATTAAGACATCCATAAAATGACCTTTGGCTTTTTGAACTCTGTTTTTGTCAGCTGTCACTGCCATGGAAATGTAATTAAATATTTCAAGGGTCTTTGGAGTGATATAACATAAACATATACACTGTACTAGTATGTATATTACTAATATGACAAATTAAATTTTACAGATTCTACAGAAATCTCTCTGACGACCTGGATTATTATTGGAGGCTTTATTGGTTTGACTATTCTGTTGCTGACGATCATTGGTGTTTATAAGCTCGCTTTTCGTCGAGGTAATTCTTTTTTTTGTTTAAAGCTGTCTTCCACGTGGCACAGTGGTTAGACCGTGTGCTCTAGAGTCGCGAAGTAAGGAGTCAATCCTTACATCGCGGGTTCGAATCCCACTGTGGGATGTTGAGACCGATCCTTCGGATGAGACCGAATAAACCGAGGCCCCGTGTCGCAGTAGGTGCTGGTACGAAAAAGATCCCTGCTCTCTGCTCAAACGTCCTGAGTGCCGAGCATAGGACAAAATTTGTAGCCCTCCACCGGCAGGTGGTGGCGTCTCCATATGAGTGAAACAATTGAGAGGGACGTTAAACAACATACAATCAATCGATGAATCTTTTCTATAGCTTGCCTTGTATAAGAACTTGTTCGTAATAGTGCATAATGTTATGTATCAAATCAACTGCATGGTAGTTGCCATCGATGACATTTATAAGGAAACATGAATGTTGTTAAATAAATAATGGAAGTTGAAGATTGATAGAGAATATGAAGTCATCATGTTGATTTAGTTGATATGTTACCATTAACGTCTTTCTTTAGTAAAATATACAAACATGAATCATATGTCTCTGACCCTGAGATATCTTGTATTTTGAGTTCAAGGAACACATATGTATATCAAATGAAAAAAAATCAAGTGAGCTGCCCTTGATAAAAACTAATAAGTTTTCGGATCACTTTGCACATAAGTTTTAAGTTAAGAAGAGGTCTCTACGCTGTTTACTTATTCTGAGTAGCAGCAAGAAATGATTTTCGTTCAAGTGGAATTTACTCCATAACAGGTGGGAATTCAGTGTTTCTTAAAACATGTAGAAAATGATTTTTAAAGCCCATGCGGAAAAAAGAGCAAAATAAAAGTTTAAGTAAGAGTGAAAGAAATGAAAATGAAAAAGTATAAAAAATATTTTCAATGTCAAAGTTTTTTTAAGTTTTAATCTATGTCTCTAGTTATCTTTTCATATATTTAACTAAAGTAACAATCTTCACAAGTTAAGTACGTCAAAAAAGGATCACATAATCTTAATCATAATAGAATAAAAAAAAGTCTTTTAGTCTCTAACGGGTAAAGTTTCAGAGCAAATGGAAACAAAAGAAGAAACAAAAAAAAAAACACAGATGAGCAAAATCATTCAAGAAGTCTTTCCAAAGACACTAAATAGACAGCCACATTATACATAAAGTGAAAGTACCTAATTTGAATATGCTCATAAACAAAGTTTTAAATATAGTACTTAAAACGATTCCTCAGAAACTACCAATCCTGTGAAATTGTAACCTAGTAGTGTCAAGTAAGTTTTGAAAAAGAATATATTCAATTTTCTGTGCTATGAAATTGTTGCAAATTCTTCAAAATGACTTAGTAATGACCGTACATAACTTTTAAAACTTACCACTGATACGTTTATTTTATCAATACCTCTGTTGAGAAGAATATTTGCATCACATATTTATCCCCCCGGTTGAAAAGTGGAAGGTAAATAGTGATCGTGATGCCCATCTGTCTGTACGTTCGTCTGTCAGTCCGTCCGCCTGCTTGTTGATCTTTGGGTATACTTTTCTAATTCGCAACTCTTTTACTTCAAATTGAAATTTAGTGAGACTATAACAGAATCTATGGAACATAGCAGCATTATGCAATTCAAATTTCATTTCTTGTTCCGACACTTTTCGGGTAGCTCATAGTAAAATGTTGACACCACGATATTGAATTGTACCCATCTCTTATCTGCAGCTCCTTCTATACTATTTAATAACATTAAACAATACTTAAGCAATTTTTTTCATAATGCAATTGTGACGTCCGAATTGTTATTATTTCGGGTCTCCCTGAGCAAAAACCTGGACTTCTGCCATGTCATGTGTATTCATATGGAATGTGGGATATCATTTAGCGAGCACAGTACCTCTGTTTTTTTCTAAATTCACAGGAATTAGAACAGGAACGATTCAACAATCTCAACCAGCTCACGATCTCAAGGTCAAAAAATATGACAACATTGATGACGCGCTACTTTAGAAGGACAAAATCGGAATCATCCTTCTCAGACACAGGAGGACGCAACTGAGAACATTGAACAAATATTGACAGATAATCAGAGTGTCAGTGAACATCTAGATAACCCATATGAAGTGTTAAAGCCAATCTAATTAAAATTACATGTTCCGAATCCGCTAGCGGATCGTCTTATTTTAATTAGATTAAATTAAAGCCTGATCAAAATAGATTCTTCTTGTTTTAATGATTAAAAAGAAATCAAAGTTAAAAGATTATTTTTATTAAACTCTGTATGGTTAGAGAGGAAAATTATTTGTACAATACTTTATAAGAAGATTTATCAGAAAAATCAGGAACATTAAAATTTAACTTTACAAGGGAGAACAATGCGAAAATCAACCAAGTGAACAATTCCTTATTCCTCCATGCAACATCATAAACGTTGGGGTGATAACAACTTAATGCCTCTTGATAAGACTCAGATATTATCCATCGTATCCAAACGTTAAAAAAATGCTTAGTCTGTTAATGTGAATATTCACGCGTGAGGGAAATTTACACTACTTGCGCGGTAAGCTAAGAACCGCATAAAATACCCCCGCGCGTATGGTCACAAATTTTCAAACTTCTGGAATAATTCTAGATTATTACATATACTGTTGAATCAGTCGTATATTAATCGTGGTATTGAATGCACGTGAGTAGATAAATACGAGGGCCGTTCAAGAATTACGCGGACTTCTCGCACAAAAAAATATTTGACGATATAATCGAGCAAAAGTCACACATGATATAAAAGAATCTTTACTTATATGGTCCCCAAAATTTCATATAAAAATGTAGTAAATTTATATCAATTTAGGTTGATTTTTCAAGTCATACTATTAAGTCACGGAGCAGCAAAATCTTCGATTTCTAAAAATGATATGAGCTTTCATTTTCTCAACATTTTCCCAAAATTTCCTGTACAGTTTGAGTTACCACATCTACTAAACATCCATGCACCATTTTTTGTCAAGCTTAAACTCTAGAAACCGAGTAAAGCATTTTCGTTTTTCGTTTTGTTGTTTTTATAACTAAAAGCTGCAGGTACTAATGAGATATAGTGTGACATTGGTCAATCACGTTCTTTTTAATTACAGTCTGGATAGTGGATAAAGAAGTCTAACGGTCTAGAATTCTAATTTGCTATTTGTAGACAAATGTCACGAATATTCGTTTTTGCTACATGTTTTATTGTGCATATTGGATCGATGGTGGCGATATCTCGAGCATTACACATAATTTAACGGTTTTGCCTTTTTACAGAAAAATCACTATAAGTACTTCAAATTTCACGTCAGAAATCTAAATACATAATAATGGAACAATGTAAAGAAATAATCGAGAAAATTGCCGAAAAATATCATGAATTATAGAAAATGAATGAGTTAAAATTTGCTATTTGTAGACAAATGTCACGAATATTCGTTTTTGTAAACTTTTCACATTTTCATGTTTTATTGTGCATAAAGAAAAATTAATGGAACCACTCAGGAAAGATGGTGGCGATAGATTCAATTTTGTTCCCCTGGGGCTAGGGTGGGGCCAAACTGGCCGACCACAGTTTTACATAGGAATATATAAAGGGAAAATTACATGAAACTCATGTGGAATAATTTAACAAAAGTGTGGTATCATGACCCCTGGGGATAGGTTGGGGCCAAAATGGCAGATCTAAGTTTTACATAAGAAATTATATTAGGTAAAAATTTTTAAAATCTTCTTCTCAAGAACCACTGGGCCAGGAAAGATGAAACGCATGTGGAATCATCCTCAAGTTGTGTAGATTCAAGTTTGTTCAAATCATAACCCCTGGGGCTAGGGTGGGGCCAAACTGGCCGACCACAGTTTTACATAGGAATATATATTTTCAAAGGATGAAACTCATATGAAATCGTAGATTCAAGTTTGTTCAAATCATGAGCCCCGGGGCTAGGATGGGGCCAAAATGGCCGACCACAGTTTTACATAGGAATATATACATGTATAGGAAAAATCTTCTTTTCAAGTACTTCAAAGCCATATGATTAATGATATTTATATGGAATCATCCTTAGGTAGTGTAGATTCTAGTTTGTTCAAATTTCACTCTGGGAGGTTAAAATTCAAGCCCCCCCCCCCCCCCTTCAGTAAACTTTCAATCTAAATACATAATAATGAAATTTTGCCCAAGATTTATTGAAATCTTAAATACATGTATACATATTTCTGTAAAATTCATAACAATATGCATATGACGTCTGTAAGAATAAATAATAGCAGAGTCCGCGTAATTTTTGAACGGCCCTCGTTTATCATAGACAGTGATGAAAATGTAAATGGTCATTTTTTAAAATTGTGCGATGAAAAATATAAAGGATTGAACATTCTGATTACCATCTTTTAAATGTTTAGAAAATCTATATATCTGAATAACTTCTCCCATCTCAATCCCCATACACCAATAGTTAAACTTATATGTATAGAGCAGCCCGGTCCTCCGGGCTGCAATTACAATAAAGCGTACACCAGTTGTTCACACTTCACCATATTTGACTGTACACATCGACGTAATTTTTATTAATCCAACAGTATAAATTCGTATTGATTTGTTTAGTTTGTTTGTAATTATTTTTAATTTTTTCTTTCTAATCAATTTCAAAGGGGAACAACTCGATGTTAGTAACGATGACCGCCTACTTTTTTCTCAGTATTTCGTGCGACCGCGTATATTGCACCCACTCGAAATGTTTGATGGTCACAAACACGTACTTAAGAACCAGTGTAAATAACCACTTTTACAGTATATTATTTTGGGGTTCTTTTCACATCTTTTATCTTACCTGAAAATTACTATGTCTTTTCATTTAACATTCGTTTAATTTCGGGATGTTGTTAATAATTTAGTTATAAAAGTCTCTCAGTACATGAACGTATTCTTTTTTGTTGTTGTTGTTATTGTTTTGTATAACCGCATGCATATTTGTTGAATATTTGAGACAACTAAAACATCGAAATATTTATAAAGTAAAATAGCAAAAAATGGTAAATACACATAAAGAAGTGTAGTATTTAATGTCAAATTGTGTAAACAATTACATATTTATGTGCAAAAATAAATAGTTTGTATGTTTTATACTCTAGTCAAAAAAAAATGTTTCATAAATAACGTTTGTGTACAAAATGTTAAACAATCTTGGAAAATTATGGCGAGAACCTGTAAATATTTTGTCTGATGTTGCATGTCATTCAGTTTATATATTCGTACATTATGTTTATTTTAAAACAATTTTTGGTTGGAAAAATTATGTAGTAGGCCTACTTGATATGCCTAAATAATTGCGTTCAATTTTAGAACAATTTAAAAGTGGAATTTTACCACTATGAATAGAGACCGGTAGATATTATTATGAACCTGTTGAGAATAGAATTTGCACAGTTTGTTCTAGAAATGATGTCGAAGATGAAGTTCAATTTTTATTGCCTTGTCTCTTGTAATCTGAATACTAATCTAAACTTTTTGAAGACATTGGCTTTAATTAAATGAAATAGTCTGATGTGGATTTACTACGTATAGTTATCTCAAATTATCCTCGACAGGTTGCAAATGATTCGTATTTAATTTTTCATTCATGCGGAGACAATTATTTATTTTCAGAAAATAAGAAGATAAATTATGAATTGTATTTTATTGTCATACAAGTATTCATCTACCAATTTTTTTTATTTCAGACACATAAAACATACTTTAGCGGGTTTTTTTTCATAATGCAATTGTGACGTCCGAATAGTTATTATTTCGGGTCTACCGGAGCAAAAACCAGGACTTTTGCCATGCATGCATATTCATATGGAATGTTGGATATCATTTAGCGAGCGAAGTACATGTACCTCTATTTTTTTTTTCAAATTCACAGGAATTAGAACAGTATCGATTCAACAACCTCAACCAGCTCACGATATCGATTTCAAGGTCCTGAATAGAACATTTGACGACATTGATGACGCAACTGTAGAAGAACAAGATCAGAATCATTCTTCTCAGACACAGGAGGACGTAACTAAGGAGACTGAACAAATACAGCTACTGACATATTGTCAGAATGTCAGTGAACATCAAGAAAACTATTATGAACGGTTAAAGCCAATCTAATTAAAATTAAGATGTTCCGAAACCGCTACCGATTCTCAAACAGTTTGTACTTTTTCGTTTGTGTTATTCCCTTAAGGATGCCAGACTGGCGGACTATACATTAAATTAATACCCAAATTACTTTAATTTAACGTAAGACAGTACCAGTAATGAATATGTAGCTGTGGAACTAATTCTAGAATGTTTACCGAAGCTTTTGATACAATCGAATCTGGTTGGCTACTCTTTTTGTGTTTATTCAATCAAAAGGTCGCTGTTGTTAGATGTTTGAGAACGTTAGCGGATCATCTTATTTTGATTAGATTGAGTTAAAGCCAGGTCAAAATAGACTTGGTTAAATAGAGATGTAACTTTTTTGTATTAATGACTTAAAAGATATCAAAGTTAAAAGATTATTTTTATTAAGGTGGCAGAGGATAGTTTCGGATTAAATACCGGTCTTAAATTAGAAAAAAAATAGAAACCTAAGGTTTGAATGTATATTATAGATAATTTTATCGCTAGAATATTTTATGAGTGCATTTGGAGGGAACTCAGGTGGCGTTTTATTATTAAAATATGACACTTAAGTGTCACTACTACTGTATATGGGATATGGACTAGAAATAACTTTTCCGGTATTTCACCAGAAAAGCGGGGTGGGTTCATAGGATGAATTGTACCTTGAAAACGAGGTGGTTGAGCCATTGTCTTTTGCTGTTCAGTAATATGTACAAATGTTGTTCTGCAATTTGTGTGGTAGCTTAAGTCATTAGAATGGGCCTGGAAGCAGTTTTGGTTGCGGCGAAATAGTGAAAATAGGCTTGATTTACATGAAATTTTGAGATTGTCCCTGCGCGATCATTAAGGCTCACTGTGTAAGTTTTATTCCTAAAAGCTTTAAATTCCTCAAGGTACTATACCATACAATTATTACAGGTAGAGAGAATTTCAAATTTTCCAATGCACATTTTAAAAGCAGCTCAATATCAAGTTAACCGTCAGTCAAACGTTTTGATTGCCAAAAAAACTAACCTCTGCCACCTAAACTCTGTATGACAAGATAGGGAAAAATAATTTGTACACTTACATCTATCAGAAAAATCAGGAACAGCAAAATTTAACTTTACAAGGGAGAACAATGCGAAAATCAACCAAGTGGACAATTCCTTATTCGTCCATGCAACATCAATAACGTTGGGGTGATAACAATTTAATGTTTCTTAACAAGACTTAGATATTATCGATCGTATCCAAACGTGCACTATGCCTAGCAGTTAAACATACTGTAAAAGTGGATATTTACGTGTGGGGGAAATTTACACTAATTACGCGCTAAGCTAAGAACCATATAAAATACCATCGCGCATATGGTCACAAAATTTCAAACTTCTGGAATAATTCTAGATTATTACTTCTACTGTCAGACCTCTAAATATTTTGTCTGATGTTGCATGTCATTCATTTAATATACCGGTATTCATACATTAAGTTTATTTTAAATTATGTAGTAGGCCTACTTGATATGCCTTAATATTTACGTTCAAATTTCGACAGGTTTCAAAGTATTTGTATATTTCATTCATGCGGAGACAATCAGTTATTTTCAGAAAATAAGAAGATAAATAATAAACTGTGTTTTCTTGTCATATTCATCTAACATTTTTTTTTATTTCAGACTCTACTAATCAAAGAATAGAGTATACTTAAAAATGCATTTGTTTCATCGCTATGTTTATTTGCATGATACTTTTGTGTTTATCTCTTAATGTTGTGCTCTTTATTTTTTAAATGTTTTCAAGTTTATGGTGACATTTGGTGTAAATTATTATTTCATATAGTTTTTGAATACAAAAATGACTTTGTACACATCTCACTATAGATAAATAAATATATTACTTTTTACTATTCAATAATCTTTTTAAAAAATAAACAACAATTATTAGAATAATAATTTATATTTATGTATTTAATGCGATAATTGTTTGGAGGTTTCCAGTAACATTTAGGTTGGTAAATTGTGAAAATTTACAGATCCACGCCTTGTCTGATGATTTCATTGTGATAGAAGGTGTAAGGTCACGTGGTCAGCTCAGCGAGTCATTCACACTCGCGCGCTCACCACCGCTAACATGAGGCACGTCTATTTGAAGACCCACCTCCATCCCAGTATTCCTATCACTTAATACGATGATTAATGTGTCTTGTGAAATTATTCATTATAGTTTTTACTTAATTGTTTTACTGCTTCTGTGTATTTTGTTTTGATTACTATCATTTTGCAAACCTTTTCTTCCGAGATTTTGATTGTCTTTTTGATGTTCAATTTTTTTGCCAACTTTTTCTTATGATGTTTGCCTATTTTGCGTTGATGTGCCATCTTTTTGCTAACTTTTTCATATGATGTTTTTATTGTCTTGTCTTACAGATACTTTTTTCTAGTCATTTTAGGGGATCGGACATTATCATATTTTACGTAACTGAGAAGCAAAGCTTGTGAATCTGATACCCTTCTTATTTGTTAAATTGTTCACATTTATACTGTCATTTTATTAAATGACATTATTCATCTACATGAAAGTGTTTTATTTGACTTTTACAAAATTAGCAAAAACAAGCTGCGGTGATATTGCCTATAAGCATTAGAAGACATAAATGTCATTTATATAATATTGAATTAAGGAATGCCCCTAAAGATATTACTTTGGTTACTACTCACAATCCGAGAAACAAGAATATTACCTCAACCGTTCGTCAACTAAACAAATTACATGTAATAGGTGGACTGTAGATGGTGTAAAGTAAATTATTACATTTAAAAAAACATATATATCAAAAGTCAAAAAGAATGTAGACACACGCAAAACTGTTCATTAATATTGTTTAAGGACAAAATTGTTCCTTTTTGTTAATACCATTTAGGGTATATCAGTATTTAACTTTTTCTTCTATAGATTCTCTGAGATGTCATTATTGTACAAATTTTGCAATCCCTATAATGCAGTAATCACTTGATGTGTGAGATTCCGAGTAAAAATGGGCGGCCACAAGGTCATTGGTTTCTCTTCTAATGAGTGTGAGACATGTCTTTGGTATTAAGTCCCACCAGTTTCTCCCACATACACAGTTTTATTACATTTTTTTACAAAAATATCCTAATACAACATTACAGGATTTACAATTGATATAATTTTTGACGTGATAAATGTTTTCCTTATTTTCTAAATTTGATTTGTTTTAATAATATATTTTTAAAGAATACATTTCTTAGCAATACATGGCTCACATAAATTGCCTTTCTTTAAAAAAAAAATAAATTACTATGCTTTTTTAAACTAATCACGACAAAGATTAAATCAATTGTAAATTCTGCAATCAAGTAAAGAAAAGCTGGTGGGACTTTATACCAAAGACATGTCTTAAATTTTTCATTCAAAAACATTATATAAAATTATATTAAATTCAGAGAAAACAAAACAGGAAACATGAAAAAATTAGATGAAAATTTATATAATTCAGGACACAGCTCAGTTTTCAGTGAAATCTCTTCATCTAATAGCTAACTGCATGATAACCTGATAATATAATATTTTTATCAGAGTTAGACTAATTTTATATTTCATCATTATTTTTTAAACTTCTGAAAAGAATACAGAAGTCATGTTTGTATGCTTTTTTGTTAATTTCTCTCCAATTCTATAAAATTCAGAGAAATCAGGAAATACGAAAAAAAACTTAATGAAAATTTATATAATTCAGGACACATTTCAGTTTCAATTAAATTTTCATCTGATAGCTAACTGCAAGATATCCTGATAATAGAATATTCTCATCAGAGTAAGACTTTTTATATTTCATCATTTTTTTTTTTTTTGAAACTTCCGTAAATAATAGGGAAGTCATGTTTGTATGCTTATTTGTTGAATGTCCCTCTCGAGAATTCTTCACACATATGGAAATGCCGCCACTTACCAGTGGTGAGCTACAATTACATGTATTTACCTATACGCCGCACTCGCGGTCATTAAGCAATGTGGGATTTTTGTCGTGCCAGCATCTACTAAACACTGGACCTCTGTTTATACTGCCTCATCCGAAGGACCAGTCTCCACGTCTTGCATTGAATTCGAACCTGCGACACAACAGTAGGATCAACTGCTTACTCCGCAAACTATGTAATATTGATTCAATATGTAGTGTTACCAGTTTCAACTTCTTTGCGAAGTTATGTATGAGAGGATTTTTTTTCAGAATGTCAAATAAAACGTAGATAATAAAAAAAAGTCTTGTTACCTTAATATCAAAGATAAAGCTCTTCCAATTTCATCATAGTTATGTCTGATTCTAGGTAGAGAGTAATGGTAAGAGTTCAAAAAACAATTCATATGTTATTTAAGCAGTTTCTTTTTGATTTTTCTTGGTATTAAAGTTAACAGCAGTTTATTCTATTTGATTTTCTATTGCAATTTATTTTAATTGGCTTATGCACGGATGATAAAGGTAGTAAAACGAGCATTATTGAGTTTGATAGCTTTTCATTGTGACGTCATTAAAGAGCTTCGCTTTAACACAAAGCTTAAAATATCGAACAAACAAGATATGTTTGTGAAAAACTATGCAACAAAGTGAGAAAAAACTATTTTTAACATTTAGGTCCTAGTCAAGATCACAAAGTTATTGGTGTCATTTGAAACAATTTAATTAGTGGAGTATGCGTACCAAATATGAAGTCTCTTTTTCCAATGGTTCAAAAGTATGGCGAAAGTTCAAAAGTTATTTTTAGCAAAAAGGTCAAAATCAAGGTCATTGACCTTGGTATCATTTAAAAGTGCGTAAGTAGTGGAGTATGCATACCAAAAATGAAATCTCTATCTCATTATCGGCGACGCATAAGGAAATTAGAAGATAAATCTTCAATTATATATTGCAGGCTTTTAACTTATCTCGATAATAATCCATTTCGCACACATTTACTTTGACTGAAAAGAAGGTTCTATATCTTTTTTTTTAAATGGTACTTACAAAGGAAATTATGTACATCAAAGGAGATTGAAACATGGTTACATATAAGATAAATTTATAATTAAAGTTTAGTGTTAAAATAATGACTGGCAAAATATTATTCTTGAAGTGAAATAAATAAAAGACCTTATTAAAAACAAAATATTTTTCCGGAAAATATACCGATATAAATTTATGAGATTGGAAAATATACACAGTATTTAATATTTGACTTCAGGATTCATAGAAGAAAAGTAAATATGCGGAAGAAAAGACGACCGATATGATTAACATGGTGACGATTAAATGGGGAAAATACAAATTACGATAAAATAATCTAAATGCCTGACCTTTGTTCTGTCACGGAAGAAACTTCGTGGTCATGAAATGTGTACTATAGAAATTTACATGCAGTAAAAAATAGATTACATGTAAATATGCATAAATATTAATGAGTTTATCTTTGGAGGCGTCCTTGGATTGCGCCACAAGCTCTCAAGCAATGACGCCTAACAAGGGGATTTTTTTTTTAAAAAAAAAAACAAACAATTTTATCAAAACAGTAAATTACAGAAATTTTACAGCATTGTTTTTACACTATTTTTTTTTTCTCTTGTATACAACAGTACTGAACATGAAGTACATGATGTTACATGTTTTTAAGACTACATGTTCTTGATAAATAACAAATACTGATGCAACAAATTCATTAGCATTCAACTGTCAGCTGTTCAAGTGTGGATCAAGGGAAGAACAAAATTACTGTAAAGAATGTTTAATATATTTGTAAAATTTATAACGGTCTTTATGTTAGCTCAAGTCAATGCAGACATATTTTTAAATACAATTTACATGAGCAGCAAGCCGCTGAGTTCATATCAGAACTCAAGTCTATGTATGCAGATTTTAACACAATTATACAATTTACATGATTAGCCACTCCACTGAACTAATGTATCTTACATGTACGTGTAATTCAAAGACTATGGAGGTTGATTTTAACATACATCTTCCATGAGCAGCCAGCGGCTGAACTCAAGTATCTTACTTGTAGTTCAAAGACCAGTTTCAACATAAAAATTACATGAGCAGCCATAAGCAGTCTATGCAGGCAAAATCAAAAACATGGTTTCATGGGTAGCCAATTGTTTAACACATTTGTGAGCAAAACTTTTCTGACATTACTGACAGAATACAGCTTATATGGACAACCATATGGTTTCCTCTTGTACCTTAGCTCACAGTCTACTCAGGTAATATTAAGATCAAAATATGTGGAGCATACAATTTCCATGGACAGCCATATGCATGTTACATGATTTATGTGTCCTATTTTGAGCAAAACTATGCTAACTTCCTGACAAGATTATTTACAGTATATAAGCAGCCATATGCGGAAGTCATTGACATTAGTAAGCAGACTATGAAAAACATTATAAGAACATCAATGCTGGACCAACTATATAAATACAATTTAAATAAGCAGCCAAGTGCAGACCTCATAAAAATTTTAACTGAATTATACAGAGTTGATGATTATAGAGGATAAGCATTTTACAACATTTGAGCAACCATATACTGGTATCATTACCAGATTAAGTAAATTAACGATAGAACAATAAATAACATTACAAAAGAAGATTAAAACATTGCTTAATCTTACGAGGGCCGTTCAATAAATAATGCCATCGGTTCTCGGAAAGAAACAAAAAATGCTTTATGTAATATTGGTGATCTGACAAAGTTCCATATCCTACCGATCAACCATCCAAATATAACATAACACATGTATTGTGTGAATATTGTCATTTATTAGATGACAATATATAAAATATTATCATTTTATACAATGATAACCAAAACAATCTAAGGGGAGATCCAGACAATACTGACATCACAAGTTGCTTTTATAAAATCCCTGAATATGACAAAGTGATCTCCCCTGTTACATAACTTTACAGAACTTTGACAAAATAAAATACAACAGAAAACTTTTCACCAAACTATCCAAAAATGATATTTTAATATATACAAACAAAAAAAGAGCAGCCACCAAAGGCAAACAGAATGTTTGCAACCCCCACACAAGGAATTAGCAACACGTTTTCTAATTTCATAGAACAAAATGTCTTGAAATATTGCACATGACCATGTGAAATGAAGAACCAGTAGGCGCATTATTATGCAAAA